>NW_012099398.1:0-2305 GCF_000951045.1 Mandrillus leucophaeus | reverse complement strand
TCGGAATACAAAAGTTATCAGGAGTTTCAACTTAAACACCAAGTATATCCAAATAGAACTGGGATAGTTCCTTTTCTTGCTCACCTGTGACATTTTCAGGAGCACCAAACATCACATCTAGAAAGGAAAGTCATTTGAAGTTTCCAACGTCTGAAAGTCAATAACTGATAAGCTGGCAATGCTTTCTCCATTAAAGAATGAGTTATCCTGACACTTGTTAAAATAGTGGGAAAACTTTATTTAAGACTATCACAATAGGGGTTAACTCTATTCCAATGGAAAACAGAGATCAAGCTCATCTCCAAATACAAGGACAAGTGGATATTTATTGCCAAGGAGAAGGGTAAAGGGGTCAATGAATGAAAAATTTCTAAGATGGGGGTAGGGGAATTTTTTCTTGCTGAAGGCAGGTTATGGACATATACATCAAAGGTCGGGGGTAAGAAACTTGATTATGTACTAAGGGTGATTAGATATTAAGGGTGAGAGATTCTCTCTCAGTTAACAGCAGGATTCTTTCTAAAAGTTGGCTAGACAGGTGGAAGGTAGGACAGGGGTCAAGGTTGGGGCCTAGTTGAAAGGAGGGCTCAGAGGAGCCTGACTAAAATTTGGTCAGGGAAAGTCTTCTCTTAAATAAAGGCTTTAAAGGAGCTCTGGGGAAAGCTGTCTAGCCACATCTAGCTGTGGGGAGTAGGAGTAGTGTGAGTTTATAGCACAATGTCATAAGCATCACTATCTCTGGGTTTTCATTTATAAGAGGTATACCACACTGCCTTTCTTTTTGATTACTTTGGTAGGTGCATTTGTTTCCTGTGGCTGCTGTAATAAATAACCACAAGTGTGGCAACTTAAAACAAAAGAAACATATTATCCCACAGTTCTGTAGGCCAGGAGTCTGAAATCTGTTATCACTGAGCTGAAAATCAAAGTGTCAGCTGTGCTGACTGCTTTCTGGAGGCTCTAGGGGATAATTTGTTTGTTGCCTCTTCCAGCTTTTGATGGCTGCCAGCATTCCTTGGCTTGTGGCCACATCTCTTCAATCTCTGCCTCTGTCTTCACATGGCCTTCTCCTTTTCTGTCTGCTCTAATCTCCTTCTGCCTCCTTCTTATAACAATGCATGTGATTGCATTTAGGGCCCACCTGTATAATTCAGGGCAATCGACCCATCTCAAGATTCTTAATCCCATCTCCAGAGACCCTTTTTCCAAATAAGGTCATGTTTACAGGTACCAGAATTAGGACTTAATATCTTTGGGTGGCCATTATTCAGCCTACTACAGCTATCCAAATGGATTGTTAGAACCTGGATTTATAAAGGGCTTGGAGGTACTTCATGGTTTTAATAGAATCCAGAGCATTACCAATTTATTTGTAGTAAATTCTAAATTTATTTGCAATAAAATGATTCTTAAGGTTATTTGAAAGTTTTTTTGTTTTAGAGTTCTGTTGCATTGAGGTTTGCTGGTGTGGGTAGTGACTGGAAACCTTCACTTGGCCTATGAAGTCTTTCTGTCCTTTTCCATTAGGATGTCTAACAAGTATCAAATTTAACAAAATTATTATTTTCCCCTTACCATATTTGTTACTCTCCAATTCCTCCACATGTCAGTAAATGGCAACATGATGCATCTAACAGCTCAAAGCCAAAACCCTGGGTGTTCCTCATTCCTCCTTTTTCTTTTCCTCTAAAGCCAGTTGTGATCTTTAGCTAATGGTACAGAATGAGATTCATCAATTAGAACAGAGGCAGGGAATAGAGCTGTCTAGAGGGGTCTCTACCATGCCAGGCATTAATATTTTTGTTTTTGCTTGTAGGGAAATCTAGGAGTATTGGGGTGTTGCAATTGAGGCCCCACTTGGGGGCCCTTGGCTGTGACTGTTTTTCAAAGGGTATAAAAATATTTCAATACGTTAATAACTGGGAGAGCTCTCTAGGGATTCACCAGCTAAATAATAGCCCTGTTCATATCTAACTTACCAAGTCTGGTTGCCTTTACCTCTAAAAGATATCTCAAGTCCAGCTAGTTCTGTCCATTTCAACTGCTACTGCTCTAGAACCAGTCATCAATACCTCTTGCCTGGACATCTGCCATAGTATCCTGGGGTTTCCCTGCTCCCAAGCGTGCACCTCTGAAATGAATCCTCCAGGCAATACCCAGGGTAATCTTCTCAGAATATAAACTGTATCACGTAATTCTTCTGCTGAAAATGACTCCTTTGTATATAATACACTTACCAAACTTCTTTATTTTTTATTTTTATTTTTGGATCTCCAAACTTCTTATCCTGACCTACATTATTTAG
>NW_012099397.1:0-1207 GCF_000951045.1 Mandrillus leucophaeus | reverse complement strand
TTTTTTTTTTGAGACAGAGTTTCGTTCTTGTTGCCCAGGCTGGAGTTCAATGGCACAATCTTGGCTCACCACAACCTCTGCCTCCTGGGTTCAAGGGATCCTTCTGGGTTCAAGTGATCTGCCTGCCTGGCTTCCCAAAGTGCTGGGATTACAGGCGTAAGCCACAGCGCCCAGCATTTTTTTTTTTTTTTTTTTTGAGATGGAGTTTCGCTCTTGTTGCCCAGGCTGGAGTTCAGTGGCGCAATCTCGGCTCACTGCAACCTTCACCTCCCAGGTCTCCGGGTTCAAGTGATTTTCCTGCCTCAGTCTCCTGAGTAGTTGGGATTACAGGCGCCTGCCAACACGGCTGGCTAATTTTTTGTATTTTTAGTAGAGATGGGGTTTTACCGTGTTGGCCTGACCTCAGGTGATCCACCCGTCTTTCCTCCCAAAATGCTGGGATTACAGGCATGAGCCACCGTCCCTGGCCTCAGCTAAATTAAAAAAAAATTTTTTTGCAGGCCAGGCACAGTGGCTCATACCTATAATCCCGGTAGTTTGGGAGGTAAAGGTGGGAGGATTGCTTGAACCCAGGAGTTTGAGGCCAGCCTGAGCAACATAACAAGACCCTCTTGTCTATAAGAAATAATAGAATTAGTCAGGCATGGTGTCATGCATTTGTGGACCCAGCTACTTGGGAAGCTGAGGAGGGAAGATCAGTTGAGCCTGGGTGGTTGAGGCTATAGTGAGCCGTGATTGTGCCACTGCATTCCAGCCAGGGTGGCAAAGCAAGAAAGACCCTAGCTCAAAAACAAAAACAAATTTTTCGTAGGGACGAGGTCTTGGTATTTTGCCGAGGCTGGTCTTAAACTCCTGGCCTCAAGCAATCTCCCCGCCTCAGCCTTTCAAAGTGGTTATTATTTTCACTACTATGGAGTGGGAGGCATGAGGTACATATAACCATCTACCTTACAAGTATATTGTGGGGGGTCAAAAAAGATAATGTATGTGAGAGTATTTCACTATCATCAGCAAAGTGATAAATAATTCAAAGTATTGCTATTATTACCACTACATTAAGAAAATTTGGTTTACCACCAAGGAATAAGAATAGGAGGGGAAGGCCAGGTGTGGTGGCTCATGCCTGTAATCCCAGCACTTTGGGAGGCTGAGGTGGGCAGATCACTTGAGGTCAGGAGTTCAAGACCAGCCTGGCCAACATGGTGAA
>NW_012099396.1:0-1231 GCF_000951045.1 Mandrillus leucophaeus | reverse complement strand
TGAGATGGAGTCTGGCTCTGTTGCTCAGGCTGGAGTGCAGTGGCACGATCTTGGCTCACTGCAAGCTCTGCCTCCCGGGTTCACACCATTCTCCTGACTCAGCCTCCTGAGTAGCTGGGACTACAGGTGCCCACCATCATACCCGGCTAATTTTTCTATTTTTAGTAGAGACAGGGTTTCACTGTGTTAGCCAGGATGGTCTCGATCTCCTGACTTTGTGATCCTCCCGCCTCGGCCTCCTGAAGTGCTGAGATTACAGGCGTGAGCCACCGCGCCCGGCCAAATTTTTCATATTTTTAGTAGAGACAGGGTTTCACCATGTTGACCAGGCTGGTCTCAAACTCCTGACCTCAGGTGATCTGCCCACCTCAGACTCCCAATGTGCTGGGATTACAGGTGTCAGCCACTGCACCTGGCCTGTAGATTCTTTTATGCTGTTTGATATTCATCTAAGGACTCATGTCTTTAATTTTGAAAAATTATCAGTTATTACATCTTGAAATAGTGCTTCTCTTCTATTTATTTTATCTTTCTTTCTTTTTTTTTTTTTTTTTTTTTTTTTTTTTTTTTTTTTTTTTTTTTTTTTGAGATGAAGTCTCACTCTGTCACCCAGGCTGGAGTGCAGTGGTGTGATCTCAGCTCACTGCAACCTCTGCCTCCTGGGTTCAAGTGATTCTTCTGCCTCAGCTTCCCAAGTAGCTGTGCCTACAGGCGCATGCCACCACACCCAGCTAATGCTTTGTATTTTTAGTAAAGACAGGGTTTCACCATGTTGGCCGGGCTGGTCTCGAACTCCTGACCTCATGATCTGCCCGCCTTGGCCTCCCAAAGTGCTGGAATTACAGGCGTGAGCTACGGCACCAGGCCTATTTATTTTATCTTTCATATCTCTTAACTACCCCTTTCATATTTGCTTGGCTATTTATTTATTTTTTATTATTTATTTATTTTTTTGAGTCGGAGTCTCACTCTGTCCCCCTGGCTGGAGTGCAATCTCAGCTCACTGCAACCTCTGCCTCCCAGGTTCAAGCGATTCTCCTGCCTCAGCCTCCCAAATAGCTGGGATTACAGGCGCCTACCACCACATCCAACAAATTTTTATATTTTTAGTAGAGATGGGATTTCACCATGTTGGTCAGGCTGGTCTCAAACTCTGGACCTCAGGTGATCCGCCTGCCTCAGCCTCCCAAAGTGCTGGGACTACAGGCGTGAGCCACCATGCCTGGCCGGT
>NW_012099395.1:0-1090 GCF_000951045.1 Mandrillus leucophaeus | reverse complement strand
ACTATAACATGATAATGGGAGGACAATAGCATGATAATAGCATTCTGGGGAAATTTCTTTCTAGTCTTTTCTGTCAGGCATATTTTTCCATAGTTATAATAAAAATGCACCAACATCTGCATATTCTTTTTCTCTTAATATAAATATGATAAGCATTTCTTTCTTTCTTTTTTTTTTTTCTTGAGATGGAGTCTCATTCACTCTATTGCACAGGCTGGAGTGCAGTGGTGTGATCTTGGCTCACTGCAACCTCCACTTCCTGGGTTCAAGTAATTCTCCTGCCTCAGTCTCCTGAGTAGCTAGGATTACAGGCGTAAACCACCACGCCCGGCTAATTTTTGTATTTTTCGTAGAGATGGGGTTTCACCATGTTGGCCATGCTGGTCTTGAACTCCTGACCTCAAGTGCTGCTTCCCAAAGTGCTGGGATTATAGGCATGAGCCACCACTCCTGGTCTATATGATAAACATTTCTATGTTTCAACATAGCTTTCATAACTATAATGTTTGTTGATTGTACAATATTCCATTGAATCCATACACCACAACTGACAACCATTTTCCTAAAGGTGAACCACAAGGCTCTTTCCACTCATTCAGTATTTTAAAGCAAGAAGGAATGAGCATTTGGGGTCTAGCTTTCTCCACATTTGTATTGTTTCCTTAGGCTAGATTCCCAAAGTAAAACTACTGAGTCAAAGAAATGGACTTTTTGTGGCTCCTTAAGTGCATATTGCCAAGTTCCTGGGTCAAGGGATAGAATTCTGATTTTAATTAAATCAAATAAGGAAGTAGCAATGGAGATGCTACTGTGACCGCTACTGCCAGCAATAGCTGAGCCTAGTATGCAAACAGAAAGAGTTGTTCTGAGCTAGGGCCCACTTTTTCAGCTCATTGGAGACTCAGAATTCCCCTAGATCGAGAAGTTATATCTTAGAGATCTGCTTTAGAAATGCTAGCCAAACCTTAGTGTTGCCACTTCTTTTTTTTTTTTTTTTTTAATTAAATCAAATAAGGAAGTAGCAATGGAGATGCTACTGTGACCGCTACTGCCAGCAATAGCTGAGCCTAGTATGCAAACAGAGAGTTGT
>NW_012099394.1:0-1218 GCF_000951045.1 Mandrillus leucophaeus | reverse complement strand
AGAGGTTGCAGTGAGCCGAGATCATGCCACTGCATTCCAGCCTGGATGACAGAGAGAGACCCTGTCTCAAAAATAAATGAATAAATACTGAACCCCAAGAAGGCCTTCCTTCCTGGGAGCTGACTCCAGGGGTGGTGGCACCAGTCTTGGAATATTATGCTATCAATCATTTAGGGGACCCTGAGAAAATAATTAAGGGGGTCCTATTTTTTCATGAGCTCATTTGTAGCCATTATGTGAAAGGCACAGGACTTTAGGGAACTGTTGCTAGAGCTCTTATGACATCTCCCAAAGGTGGTGATATTATCCGCTTACACTGTAGGTTTATCATCTCTCTGCAAAGCACTGAAAGCTAGTAGGCGTACCAAAGCCTCCTAAGACATTCCCTTACATGGAAAATCCTCTTGGAAGATAAAAAACGCGCCCCTCCTTACTATCACAGTTCTAGGTGCGTGGTAATAACTAATCCACAAAATGAACGTAGTGAATGCTTATCCCCTCAATAAGCTACCAAGCGATTTCCTGAACTCAAGGTACTAGACCCTGGACCACCTTCGCTCTGTTATTGTGACTAGAGTAATTATCATAATCGTTTTAGTGATGTCCCCCCCATTGCCAAATGTGGGGAGGGTATGGGCTATAGAATTAGATGATGGGCTGGGTGCAGGGGCTCAGGCCTGTAATCCTAGCACTTTTGGAGGCCAAGACGAGCGGATTACCTAAAGTCAGGAGTTCGAGACCAGCCTGACCGACATGGCGAAACCCTGTCTCTACTAAAAATACAACAATTAGCTGGGCTTGGTGGCACGTGCCTGTAATCTCAGCTACTCTGGAGGCTGAGGCAGGAGAATCGCTTGAACACAGGCGGCGGAGTTTGCAATGAGCCGAAATCGCGCCATTGCACTCCAGCCTGGGCAACAAGATCAAAACTCTGTCTAAAAAAAAAAAAAAAAGAAGAAGAATTAGATGATGATCTCATTAACACGACTCTCTTCAAGAGGATCCCTCAATTCATTAATCTCCAAAAAAGTAATCCGTTTAGAAGATTGTTGAAAGAGCCTTGAGTCACTTATGATGATGGCATAATGATCCCGAGACTCGCCTCATACGAAATCCGTCCACAGGAAGTATGTTTTCCCTAGTCTTTAAGCTTCCCTCCTCACCTCTTCCATGTCTGCAGTATTAAATTCTATAAAGATCAGTCATCCAACTCAGATG
>NW_012099393.1:0-1610 GCF_000951045.1 Mandrillus leucophaeus | reverse complement strand
TAAAAAAAGATAGAGGATCAAGAACTGGATTTTAAAATTGATACTGGGGGTGATGTTCTCTACCATTTGACCAGAAGAATTATCTCTACCTCTCACCTCTAATTCTATTCAAGTCTCTGGGCAACCTATTTCATTTCATTATTTATCTCTTAGGTCACCCTGATATTCCTAGGCCCTCTTAACACACACCATGACTTTTCTCTGCCCTCAGACAAAACTCCAAACTTTCTAGTCTCCCTAATGGAGATCCATTCTGATTTAAATTCCTCTGAAGAGAAAATCTTAAAGGATGTTCCATCTAGTTGCTAGTACTTACATGCAAATGAAGTCAAATTGCTGTTGAGTGTAGAGCCTATGTACATTTCCTGGAAAAGGAACAAGTCAGCCAGGTGCAGTGGATCTATAATCCTAGGACCTGGGAGGGGAGGCAGACAGATTGCTTGAGCTCAGGAGTTTAAGACCAACCTGGGCAACATGGTGAAACTCCATCTTTACAAAAAAACAAAAAATTAACCTGGCTTGGTGGTGTGCCTGTAGTCCTAGCTATGTGCGGGGAAGAGGCAAGAAGATTGCTTGAGCCCAGGAGTTGAGGCTACAGTGAGCCCAGATCACATCCCTGCACTCCAGCCTGGGTGACAAAGGGACACCTTGTCTCAAAAACAAACAAACAAACAAACAAACAGAAGACCAAATCTTTCCAACACTTGTTTATAAGTAGTACTTGTTTTCACTACTTCATCCTGTAACACCCCAATTTTACCAGTAAAAAAGGAAGGAAAGTTTGATTCAGATGGAAATCAAATCTATGCATTTGTGCAGGATCTAAAAGCCATAACTTTGTAATTCGTTGCCACCCTATTGTGCCTAATCCTGCTGCTATCCGGACCTCAATTCCCACTGATGCAGTCTGGTTTATAGAAACTGACCTTTGTCCAGCATTCTTTCCAATTTTGCTGCACCCTGACTCAAAATTTCTCTTTGCCTTTAACTTCAGAGGGAGACAGTTAACATGGACTTGAATACCTCCAGGATATTGTGAGTCCCCTTCGGTATTCTCTGAAATCCTCAAAACTGATGTAGACGCTATGACCTTTACTCAACGTTCCACTGTTGTTCAGTATGTTGACAGTCTTTTGCTCTGTAACCTGACCAAGTAGGATGCCCTTCTAGAGTCCCTCATTTTCTTAAAGGCTAGCTATTTGAAGCTACAAAGCCTCCAAGTCTAAACTTCAATGGCTGCAGACAACTGTTATTTGCTTAGGACATGAGATATTTCAAGGCACTCAAAAAGCTCACTCCAAAAATGCCATGAGTCTATTTTGTCTATTTCTGTTCCCCAAATTAAGAAATACCTATTAGTTTCTAGAAGCAGCTGGCTATTGCAGCTAATGAATTCCTAATTTTGGTGCTCTTGCTAAATTTTTATTTGCCCTCCTCCCAGGTACCATTCTGGAAATTAGCATTATTCATACCCCCTGCTCTCAGCTTACCTAATTTTGATAAACCTTTCCACTTATATTGCCATGAAAATAATGGGACTGCTGCTATTATTTTAGGACAGCCCTCTTCCTCCCAGATCCATCCTAGAGCATATTTTTCTTTCCTCCCCT
>NW_012099392.1:0-984 GCF_000951045.1 Mandrillus leucophaeus | reverse complement strand
AAAAAAAAAAAAAAAAGAAGTCACTGGCCTGATAGATGAAACTGCCTAAAATAATGGTTCTGAAAGTATGGCCCACATACTCTTTAGGGACCCCAAGACCTTTTGAAAGATTTATTTGGGCCAGGCTAGTTTCATTATAATACCACTACAATGCTGTTTGCCTTTTTAATTGTGTTAACATCTGTACTGATGGTGCAAAAGCAATGGTGTGTAAGACTATTAGTGAACCAGCACAAATCAAGACAATGGCTTTGGACTAGTTGTCAAGGTATCCTTCGCTACCACACACACTCAGTAAAACTAGATGCCAGTTTCACTAGGACGGCCCTTGATAAAGAAACATACATTATTAATTTTCTTAACTTGGCCAAGCACAGTGGCTCATGCTGTAATCCCAGGACTTTGGGAGACCAAGGTGGGAAGATCACTTTGAGCCCAGGAGTTCGAGATCAGCCACAGCAACAAGGCGAAAAACCACCTCTACAAAAAAATACAAAAAATTAAGGCCGGGCACAGTGGCTCATGCCTATAATCTCAGCACTTTGGGAAGCTGAGACAGGAGGATCACTTTGAGTCCCAGTGTTCGAGACCAGCCTGGGCAAAAAGGCAAAAAAAACTCTACAAAAAAATACAAAAAATTAAGGCCGGGCGCAGTGGCTCACACCTGTAATCTCAGCACTTTGGGAGGCTGAGGCAGGTGGATCACCTGAGGTCAGGGGTTCAAGACCAGCCTGGCCAATGTGGTGAAACCCTATCTCTACTAAAATTACAAAAATTAGCTGGGCATGGCACCTGTAATCCCAGCTACTCAGGAGGTTGAGGCATGAGAATCACTTGAACCCAGGAGGCAAAGGTTTCAGTGAGCTGAGATCACGCCACTACATTCCAACCTGGGGGACAGAGCAAGACTCTGTCTCAAAAAAAAAAAAATTAGCAGGGTGTGATGGCAGGCACCTGTAATCCCAGCTACTCAGGAGGCTAAGG
>NW_012099391.1:0-1314 GCF_000951045.1 Mandrillus leucophaeus | reverse complement strand
GGTGTAGGCCTGTAATCCCAGCTCCTCAGGAGTCTGAGACAGGAGAATTGCTTGAACCTGGGAGGAGTAGGTTGCAATGAACTGAGATCATGCCCCAGCATGGGTGACAGAGCAGGACTCCATCTCAAAAATAAATAAATAAATAAAATAAAACAGTGTGTGCTATTCATGGTTAAAACAAAAATATATCCCTCAAACAATGTAAGAAAGTAAATACCTCTAGGCATCTGAGGTGATCGGATGACATTTGGACTAAAATTATGTGCAAAGACTTCAATCTCCTACCATTTTCTTATGACAGAACTACTATTAGACATATCTTCTGCTATGGATTCTATTATACAGTTGTTGAACAGACTATATTAGAAATCTCTATTCTTATTAGAGAATAAAAAAATAAAATGGAATTCTGAGACATCTGTCCTGCGTTTATTTTTAGTTCCTTATCTTTTAGGATTTAATGAGCAAGGTCTTATTTTTTTTTTTCTTTTCTAGCTAAGGATATGAATTGCAAACACAAAATTATCATTAGAGAAACAGCACAAATTGGCCGGGAGCAGTGAGTGGCTCACACCTGTAATCCCAGCACTTTGGGAGGCCAAGGTGGATGGATCACGAGGTCAAGAGATCGAGATCATCCTGGTCAACATAGTCAAACACCGTCTCTACTAAAAATACAAAAATTATTTGGGCGTGGTGGCGCGCGCCTGTAGTCCCACCTACTCGGGAGGCTGAGGCAGGAGAATCACTTGAATCTGGGCGACGGAGGTTGCAGTAAGCTAAGATCCCGCCACCACATTCTGGCCTGGTGACAGAGTGAGACTCTGTCTCAAAAAAAAAAAAAAGAAAAGAAAAAAGAAAAACGGCACAAATTAATTCACTTTGTACCTGTTAATAATTAGTAACATTTTATTGAAGCAGGTAAAAGGATACTTCACAGTCACATAGACGTCTACAGTTTAACATAACAGTTAACAATACAAAAGAAAAAAGTCTCCATTTTTTTCTACCACTTCTGTTCAGATTGCACAATGCATACAAATTAATAACAAATTTTGAAGATGTAATTTGGTTGCCAAGAAGATTGTCACTTTTGAGGCAACAGTGCAAAGAATAAATTCCAAACTTTCTTTTTTTTTTTTTTTTTTTTGATACGGAGTCTGGCTCTGTCTCCCAGGCTGGAGTGCAGTGGCCGGATCTCAGCTCACCGCAAGCTCCACTTCCCGGGTTCACGCCATTCTCCTGCCTCAGCCTCCCGAGTAGCTGGGACTACAGGCGCCCGCCAACTCGCCTGGCTAGTTTTTTGTATTTTTT
>NW_012099390.1:0-2491 GCF_000951045.1 Mandrillus leucophaeus | reverse complement strand
GCAGGGGAAGAGAACTAGCAGAGAAAAGGATAAGACACACAACTTTGCAATACTACAGAATGGAGAAATGGGAATTGAAGGCTAACGTTTGAATTTGCAGATGTGACTAAAGGAGCTAGGAAATAATATAAGCATTTTGTAATTAGTGTACCAGATTGGTGGTGGTAAAAGTAATGAAAATGTTTGGTGGAGCACAGTGGCTTATGCCTGTAATCCCAACATTTTGGAAGGCCAAGGCAGGAGGATCACTTGAGGCCAGGAATTCAAGACCAGACTGAGCAGCATAGTGAGACTCTGTCTCTACAAAAATTTCCAAAAAATTAGCCAGGCATGGAGGCATTTGCCTGTAGTCCCAGCTACTCAGGAGGCTAAAGCGGGAAGATCACTTGAGCCCAGGAGTTAAAGGCTACAATGAGCCATGATTGCACCACTGCACTACAGCCTGTCTGTCTCCAGGCCACAGGGTGAAATGTTGTCTCCAAAAGAAAGTAATGTAAATTCTTATCTGCCAAGCAGAAAGGCAATAGTCAACAATTAGATAGATAGAGGTATTCAGAATTAGCATACACATGGTCCTTATCTGCACAGAGAAGATAACTCGAGAAGAACAAATGTAGACACACACACATATATTTATTAATAAAAGAATAAATGATTATGACCAGTTACACAATACAACCATTAAAAAAAAAACAAGAGATATATCCAGTCTTTATGGCATTATTTACCATAGCAGAAAATGAAAAACAACCCAAAATTGGTAGATAAATTTTTTATATAGTGACATAAGTTCAACAGTGGAAATTAAACAGGGCTAAGCACATTGACATGGATATCAGAAACGTAATGTTGAATTTAAAAGCAAATCACAGACTGGCTGTGGTGGCTCATGCCTGCAAGCCCAGTATTTTGGGAGGCCAAGGCAGACAGATCACCTGAGGTCAGGAGTTCGAGACCATCCTGGCAAATGTAGTGAAACCTCATCTCTACTAAAAATACAAAAAAAAAAAAGAAAAAAAAAAGCTAAAAAGCTGGGTGTGGTGGCTACTCGAGAGGCTGAGGCAGAAGAGTCACTTGAACCCAGGGGGCAGAGGCTGCAGTGAGCTGAGATCGCACCACTGTGCTCCAGCATGGGTGACAGAGCAAGATTCCGGCTCGAAAAAAAGAAAAGCAAATTACAGATCTCTTCAACATGATACCGTTTTTATGCTAGTAAAAAACAGGCAAAACAAAACAATGCGTTACTTGGAGACAAATATATAGATGCTAAAACTAGTAAGAAGAGTGAGGGACTGAGAAAAATGAGGGATTCCTGGTGGGGAAATGGAGAGAGAATAGGGAGGAATATCAGTAGTATTTCAACACTATCACTCACGTTTTATTTCTGATGTTGAGTGGTAGAGTCTCAGGTATTCATTCTATTATGCTTCAAAGGCTGTATATGGGTTATGTTTACTCTTTTGATGGTATCAAATGTCTTTGCTAAAACTATAGTGTATATGCCATACCCATGCACTTACCACAAATTGTACATAGGTGCATATATAATAAAAATAGGTTTTTGTTGTTGTTGTTTGTTTGTTTGTTTTGAGACAGAGTCTCTCTCTGTTGCCAGGGTAGAATTCAGAGGTGTGATCTCAGCTCATTGCAACCTCCACCTCCCCGGTTAAAGTGATTCTCCTGCCTCAGCCTACTGAGTAGCTGGGACTACAGGCGTGCGCCACCATGCCCAGCTAATTTTTGTACTTTTAGTAGGGACGGGGTTTCACCATGTTGGCCAGGATGGTCTCAATCTCCTGACCTCGTGATTCACCCACCTCGGCCTCCCAAAGTGGTGGGATTACAGGAGTGAGCCACCACGCCCGGCCATAAAAATAGTTTTTAAATGAGGCAGGTTTCTACTTTTTGAGATGGAAAGCCTAGAATGATGTTCCAATTTTATTATTGTGTGGGAAAAAAATAAGACATAGCTGTACCTATTAGTATAACGTCATTCATGGGGGAGAGATTATATACAAATGTACACTTGTCCGTGCATAGAAAATTCCTGTAAGGATACACACAAAATGTGCACAGGTGCTCTTGTAGGAATGGAATTAGCAGACTGGGAAAGGAACGAGATTTTGTTTTCATTCTGTTTCATTCATTGCATCTGTTTTACACTTCTGTGTAGAGAGAATTGATCAAATGATAGTATTTAAGAGTATAATACTAGAAATATAACAGTGTTAGAATTTTTACTTACCGAGGACTTACTGTTGGCACATAGTAAATTAGTGAACAGTAGAAGTTAGCAAGTGTGATGCAGCTGGTGTGGTAACGCAGGTGAAAGAAATGGGGAATTTTTTGTTTTTTTTTTTGAGACGGAGTCTCGCTCTGTCGCCCAGGTTGGAGTGCAGTGGTGTGATCTCGGCTCACTGCAAGCTCCGCCTCCCGGGTTCAGGCCATTCTCCTGCTTCAGCCTCCCAAGTAGCTGGGACTACAGGCGCCC
>NW_012099389.1:0-1533 GCF_000951045.1 Mandrillus leucophaeus | reverse complement strand
TTTTTTTAAAAGGTTATCAATTTTAAAAGATGTCTAAAACGTATATTTAAAATTTTTAAACTTTAGAAAATAACTCAAGGTTCTCAGAAAAATCAGAAAATCAAAGTCTCACAAATAGTAAAGTATATATTAAATATCAGAAAAAATGATGATGTTTATGGCAGTATATTTAGGAAAATTATACTAGAAAATTTTAAAAATGGAGAATAAATGCCTATAAGTGCCTCACTTAAGATATTAATAAAACAGGCCGGGCGTGGTGGCTCACCCAGCCTGTTTTATTGGGAGGCTGAGGCGGGCAGATCAGGAGGTTAGGAGATCAAGACCATCCGGGCTAGGCTAGCACCACCACCATGGCCGGCTAATGTTTTTTATGTGTGTATTTTTAGTAGAGACGGGGTTTCACTATGTTGGCCAGGCTGGTCTCGATCTCCTGACCTCGTGATCCGCCCGCCTCAGCCTCCCAAAGTACTGGGATTACAGGCATGAGCCACCATGCCCGGCAAAGAGAGATGACATTGCAAGTAAAGTAGAGATGTGGAAAAATTTTAAAGGATTTTAATTATTTTTTCTTTTTTTTTTTTTTTTTTTATGTGTGTATTTTTAGTAGAGACGGAGTTTCACTATGTTGGCCAGGCTGGTTTCGAACTCCTGACCTCAGGTGACCCACCTGCCTCGGCCTCCCAAAGTGTTGGGATTACAGGTGTGAGCCACCGTGCCCAGCCTGTTAGTTTCATTTAATCTTTCTATAATATGTATATCTATATCTCGAAACATCACATTATACCCTATAAATATTTACAATTATTGTTTTTCAATTAGATGCATAAATTAAACACTTAAAACAGTGCTACATATCTAAAGTGAACCACTACATTGCCATAGCAGTTCCCGAAGAGTATCTAAGGATATAAAGCATGCTCACCATTTTAAAATGATACATTAGCTTAGCAAATTATATAACAAGTTTACATAAAAACTCAATATGTATGAAAGAAAAAGGACTAAAAGGATATACAGCAAAATGTTCTATATTTTCCACACTTTGTACAGTGACAACACTTTTCTGATAGTTTTAAAATGTTGAAAATAGTCAATGCCTGGTTATGTGAATTATTCTACATTATTACAGTGGAGTACTATTAAAAAGTGTTAAAAAGACAGAAGCAATGTATCGTTATTGACAGAATAATCACAAGGTTAATTATTAGGTGAAAAACTAAAGTGAAAAATAGTGTATGACTAAGTTAAGAAATAAGAATTTTGAAACAATTTGGCCAGGCACAGTGGCTCACGCCTGTAATCCCAGCACTTTGGGAGGCCGAGGTGGGTGGATCACGTGAGGTTGGGAGTTCGAGACCAGGCTGGCCAACATGGTGAAACTACATCTCTACTAAAAATACAAAAATTAACTGGGTGTGGCGGCGGTCACCTGTAATCCCAGCTACTTGGGAGGCTGAGGCAGGAGAATTGCTTGAACCCAGGAGGTGGAGGTTGCAGTGAGCCGAGATCGCGCCACTGCACTCCAGCCTG
>NW_012099388.1:379996-383355 GCF_000951045.1 Mandrillus leucophaeus | reverse complement strand
GCCCTGCTTCAGCTCTCGCTGGTCGGGCTGCAGCAGCAGACCAGCACCGATTGTCCACCACTCCCCAGTGAAATGAACCCAGTACCTCAGTTGAAAATGCAGAAATCACCGGTCTTCTGTGTCGCTCGCGCTGGGAGTTGGAGACTGGAGCTGTTCCTATTTGGCAATCTTGCTCCGCCCCCTTCTTTTCAGTTTTTATCTGAAGATATTTCCTTTTTCACTGTAGCCCTCAATGGGCTGCGAAATATCACTTTGCAGATTCCACGAGAAGAAGGTTAGCAAACAGCTACATGAACAGAAAGTAGAACTCTGTGAGATGAATTCAGAGATCAGAAAGTCGTTTCTCAGAAAACTTCTTTCTCGTTTTTATCTGGGGATATTTCCTTTGGCTGTATACTCTTCAAAGCGATCTGAAATATCAGGTCTTACATCCACAAAAACAGGACTACCAAACACGTCCACGAAATACTGATGTAATTCCGTGAGTTGAATTCACACATCACCAAGCAGTTGCTCAGAAAGCTTCTTTCTAGTTTTTATCTGAAGATGTTTCCTTTGTCACAGTAAGCTTCATTGGGCAAAGAAATATCCCATTGTAGATTTGAAGAAAACTGTGTTAGCAAACTGGTCAAAGAAGAGAAAAGTGTAACTCTATGAATTGCATTCACACGTCACAATGAAGTTTCTCAGAACGCTTCTTTTCAGTTTTTATCTGAAGATATTTCTTTCTTCACTGTAGCCCTCCATGCGCTCCCACATATCACTTTGCAGATTCCACTAGAAGAGTGTTAACAAACAGCTACATGAACAGAAAGGTGGATCTCTGTGAGATGAATTCACAGATCAGAAAGACATTTCTCAGGAAACTTCTTTCTCGTTTTAATCTCGGGATTTTTTTTTGACTGTATACTGTTCAAAGTGAGCTGAAATATCTGGTCTTAGATTCCACAAAAACAGGACTTCCAAACAGCTTCACGAAATACAGATGTAACTCAGTGAGCTGAATTCACACATCACCAAGCAGTTTCTTAGAAAGCTTCTTTCTAGTTTTTATCTGAAGATGTTTCCTTTGTCACCATAAGCTTCATTGGGCAAAGAAATATCCCATTGTAGATTTGAAGAAAACTGTGTTAGCAAACTGGTCAAAGAACAGAAAAGTGTAACTCTGTAAGTTGCATTCACACGTCACAATGCAGTTTCTCAGAACGCTTCTTTTCAGTTTTTTTCTGAAGATATTTCCTTTTTCACTGTAGCCCTCAATGTGCTCCCAAACATCACTTTGCAGATTCCACCAGAAGAGTGTTAGCAAACAGCTACATGAACAGAAAGGTGGAACTCTGTGAGATGAATTCAGAGATCAAAAAGACATTTCTCAGAAAACTTCTTTCTCGTTTATATCTGCGGATATTTCCTTTAGCTGTATACTCTTCAAAGCGAGCTGAAATATCAGGTCTTAGATTCCACAAAAAAAGGACTAGCAAACAGCTCCACGAAATACAGATGTAACTCAGTGAGCTGAATTCACACATCACAAAGCAGTTTCTCAGAAAGCATCTTTCTACTTTTTATCTGAAAATGTTTCCTTTGTCACTGTAAGCTTCATTGGGCAAAAAAATATCCCATTGCAGATTTGAAGAAAACTGTGTTAGCAAACTGATCAATGAACAGAAACGGGTAACTGTGTGAGTTGCATTCACACGTCACAATGCAGTTCCCCAGAATGCTTCTTTTCAGTTTTTATCTGAAGATATTTCCTTTTTCACTGTAGCCCTCAATGTGCTCCGAAATATCACTTTGCAGATTCCACGAGAAGAGTGTTAGCAAACAGCTACATAAACAGAAAGGTGGAACTCTGTGAGATGAATTCAGAGATCAGAAAGACATTTCTCAGAAAACTCCTTTCTCGTTTTTATCATGGGATATTTCCTTTGGCTGTATACTCTTCAAAGCGATCCAAAATATCATGTCTTACCTTCCACAAAAACAGGAGTATCAAACAGCTCCACGAACTACCGATGTCACTCAGTGAGTTGAATTTACACATCAAAAAACAGTTTTTCAGAAAGCTTCTTTCTACTTTTTCTCTGAAGATATTTCCTTTGTCACCGTTAGCTTCATTGGGCAAAGAAATATCCCATTGCAGATTTGAAGATAACTGTGTTAGCAAACAGATCAATGAACAGAAAAATGTAACTCTGTAATTTGCATTCACAAATCACAATGCAGTTTCTCAGAACGCTTCTTTTCAGTTTTTATCTGAAGATATTTCCTTTCTCACTGTAGCCCTCAATGGGCTCCGAAATATCACTTTGCAGATTCCACGAGAAGAAGGTTAGCAAACAGCTACATGAACAGAAAGTAGAACTCTGTGAGATGAATTCAGAGATCAGAAAGTCGTTTCTCAGAAAACTTCTTTCTCGTTTTTATCTGGGGATATTTCCTTTGGCTGTATACTCTTCAAAGCGATCCGAAATATCAGGTCTTACATCCACAAAAACAGGACTAGCAAACAACTCCATGAAATACAGCAGTAACTCAGTGAGTTGAATTCACACATCACAAAGCAGTTTCTCAGAAAGCTTCTTTCTACTTTTTATCTGAAAATATTTCCTTTGTCACGGTAAGCTTCATTGGGCAAAGAAATATCCCATTGTAGATTTGAAGAAAACTGTGTTAGCAAACTGATCAAGGAACAGAAAAGTGTAGCTCTGTGAGTTGCATTCACACTTCACAATGCAGTTTCGCAGAACGCTTCTTTTCAGTTTTTATCTGAAGATATTTCCTTTTTCACATTAACCCCCAATGTGCTCCCACATATCACTTTGCAGATTCCAAAAGCAGAGTGTTAGCAAACAGCTACCTTAACAGAAAGGTGGAACTCGGTGAGTTAAATTCAGAGATCAGAACGATATTTCTCAGAAAACTTCTTTTTCGTTTTTATCTGTGGATATTTCCTTTTTCACCATAGCCCTAATGGGCTCCCAAATATCCTTTTGCAGTTTCCACGACAACAGTGTTAGCAAACGGCTTCATGATCAGAAAGGTGTAACTCTGTGCGATGAATTCACAGATCACAAAGAAGTTTCTCAGAAAACTTCTTTCTCGTTTTTATCCGGGGATACTTCTTTTGGCCATATGCTCTTCAAAGCGATCCGAAATATCAGTTCTCAGATTCCACAAAAGCAGGACTAGAAAATAGCTCCACGAAATACAGCTGTAACTCAGTGAGTTGAATTCACACATCGCAAAGCAGTTTCTCAGAAAGCTTCTTTCTACTTTTTATCTGAAGATATTTCCTTTGTCACCGTAAGCTTCATTGGGCAAAGAAATATCCCATTGCAGAATTGAAGAGAACTGTG
>NW_012099388.1:378061-379946 GCF_000951045.1 Mandrillus leucophaeus | reverse complement strand
ATTCCACGAAAACACTGTTAGCAAACTTCTTCATGAAGAGAAAGGTGTAACTCTGTGAGATGAATTCACACATCACAAATCAGTTTCTCAGAAAGCTTCTTTCTGGTTTTTATCTGAGGATGTTTCCTCTGTCTGAGGAGTCTTCATAGCGATCAAAAATATCCCTTCTGAGATGCCACAAAAACAGGGCGAGCAAACGGCTCCACGAAATACATGTGGAACTCTGTGAGATGGATTCACACATAACAAGGCAGTTTCTCAGAAAGCTTTTTTCTTGTTTTTATCGGAGGATATTTCCTTTGTCACCGTAAGCTTCATGGCGCTAAGAATTATCCCATTGCAGATTTCTAAAACACAGTGTTGGCAAACTGATCAACGAAAAGAACAGTGTAAGTCTGTGAGTTGCATTCACACATCACAATGCAGTTTCTCAGAACGCTTCTTTCCAGTTTTCATCTGAGGATATTTCCTTTGTCAACACAGGTCCCAATGGGCTCCCAAATATCACGTTGCAGTTTCCACCAAAACAGTGTTAGCAAACTGCTCCATGAAGACTAAGATGTATCTCTCTGAGATGAATTAACACATCACAAAGAAGTTTCTCAGAAAGCTTCTTTCACGTTTTTAATAGAAGATATTTCCTTTCTCAGCGTAGGCCTCCATGCGATCCAATATAGCCCTTCTCACATTCCCCAAAGTCAGTGGTAATAGACTGCTCCATGATTTGAACTTATAACTCTCTAAAATAAACTCACACATCATAAAGCGATTTCTCAGAAACCTTCCTTCTAGTTTTCATCTAAGGATATCTCCTGTTTCACCACAGACCTCAATGCGCTCCCAAATATCACTTTGCAGATTCCATGAAAACACTGTTAGGAAACAGCTTCATGAAGAGAAAGGTGTAACTCTGTGAGATGAAACCACACATCACAAAGCAGTTCCTCAGATCGCTGCTTTCCAGTTTTCATCTGAGGATATTTCCTTTTTCACCACAGGCCTCAGTGCGCTCCAAAATAACACTTTGGAGATTCCATGAAAACTGAATTAGGAAACTGCTTTATGGAGAGAAAGGGGTAACTCTGTGAGATGAACTCACTCAGCACAAAGCAGTTTCTCGAAAAGCTGCTGTCTAGCTTTTCTCGAAGGATATTTCCTTTGTCACCATAAGCTTCATGACACTAAGAAATATCCCATTGTAGATTTCAAGAAAACTGTTTTAGCAAACTGATCAATGAAAAGAACACTGTAACTCTATGACTTGCATTCACACATCACAATGCAGTTTCTCAGAACGCTTCTTTAAAGTTTTCATCAGGGAATATATCCTTTTCCACCATAGCCCTCAATGCATTCCCAAATATCACTTTTCAGATTCCATGAAAACAGTGCTAGCAAACTGCTTCATGAAAAGAAAGGGGTAACACTGTAAGATGAATTCACACATCTCAAAGAAGTTTCTCAGAAAGCTTCTTTCCATTTTCATCTGAGGATATTTCCTTCGTCGGAGGAGTCTTCACAGTGTTTCAAAGTATCACTTCTCAGATGCCACAAAAAGAGTGTTAGCAAACAGCTCCACGAAATACATGTGTAACTCTGTGAGATGAATTCACACATCACAAAGCAGTTTCTCAGAAAGCCTCTTTCTCGTTTTTATCGGAGGATATTTCCTTTGTCACCAAAAGCTTCACGGCACTAAGAAATATCCCATTCTAGATTTCAAGAACACAGTGTTGGCAAACTGATCAACGAAAAGAACAGTGAAAGTCTGGGAGTTGCATTCACACATTACAATGCAGTTTCTCAGAACGCTTCTTTCCAGTTTTCAGCTGAGGATATTTCCTTTGTCAACACAGGTCCCAATGGGCTCCCAAATATCACGTTG
>NW_012099388.1:375978-378011 GCF_000951045.1 Mandrillus leucophaeus | reverse complement strand
AACTGTGTTAGCAAACTGATCAATGAACAGAAAAGTGTAACTCTGTGAGTTGCATTCACACGTCACAATGCAGTTTCTCAGAATGCTTCTTTTCAGTTTTTATCTGCAGATATTTTCTTTATCACTGCGGCTCTCAATGCGCTCCCAAATACCACTTTGCAGATTCCACGAGAAGAGTGTTAGCAAACAGCTACATGAACAGAAAGGTGGAACTCTGTGAGTTGAATTCAGAGGTCAGAAAGACATTTCTCAGAAAAACTTCCTCGTTTTTATCTGAGGATATTTCCTTTGGCTCTATACTCTTCAAAGCGATCCGAAATATCAGTTCTCAGATTCCACAAAAACAGGACTAGCAAACAGCTCCACGAAATACAGCTGTAACTCAGTGAGTTGAATTCACACATCACAAAGCAGTTTCTCAGAAAGCTTCTTTCTACTTTTTGTTTGAGTATATTTCCTTTGTCACAGCAAGCTTCATTGCGCAAAGAAATATCCCATTGCAGATTTGAAGAAAAGAGAGTTAGCAAACTGATCAATGAAAGGAAATGTGTAACTCTGTGAGTTGCATTCACACGTCACAAACCAGTTTCTCAGAACGCTTCTTTCCTGGTTTTATCTGTGGATATTTCCTTTTTCACCATAGCACTAATGAGCTCCCAAATATCCCTTTGCAGTTTCCACGAGAATAGTGTTAGCAAACGGCTTCATGAACACAAAGTTGGAAATCTCTGAGATGAATTCATAGATCACAGAGAAGTTTCTCGGAAAACTTCTTTCTCGTTTTTTGTTTGTTTGTTTGTTTGTTTGTTTGTTTGTTTGTTTTTTAAATTTTTAACTTTTTTATTTTGAAAGGCTTGTAGATTCATAGAAGGTTGGAAAATTAGGGACGGAGAGGTTCTGTGTATCAATTTCTTATTTATCTCCCAATGGATACGTATTAAATAATTATAGTATAATAGCTAAACAAGGAAATCCACATTGATAACAATGTTATTTTACTGATGTATCATTGTTCTATGTCATTTAATCACAAGTGTAGATTTTTGTAATTATTTCTGCAATCAGGATACAGACCTACTTCATAAATACAAAAATCTGCCTCCTATTAACTTTTAGTAATACACTCACCAGTCTCTCACACATCCCTGAACACTGGCAATTATTACTTCGAACTTTAAAGTGTAAATGCAAACGTCAAATCCTTCTAAAAATCAGTAAAAAATAAACAAATAAAACAGGCCTCTTACAATGAGGTCACAGTCAGACTAATAAAAAGCTTCTTATTAATAACCTGTACCTCGTCTCTTAAAAAAAGAGAAATTTTTCTTGAACAAAATACAGTTGAAATATTTATTTGAAGTTAAGTAAGTGAGAAAACTATGTGTTTAGTGCTTCTTCTCTGAAGAGAAGTGCCAAACACTTTTGGTTAACTTATATCTCCTGAAAAATTTAGTTTTCAACCAAACAATAAATAGAAGAGGTAAGGTTTTTCACAAGAATATAAAGAAAGTTTCTAAAAGAGGTCCATCTAACATGTGACTTTTCTCTTTCCATTGAACTATTATGGAATTTTCACTGATAAAAATTTTCTTCAGACCAGGCACGGTGGCTCACAGCTGGAATCCTAGCACTTTGCGAGGCCGAGGCGAGCAGATCACCTGAGGTCAGCAGTTTGAGACCAGCCTGACCAACATGGAGAAATCCCATCTGTACTAAAAAATACAAAATTTGCTGGGCATGGTGGCACATGCCTGCAATCCCAGTTTCTCAGGAGGCTAAGGCAGAACCACTTGAATCCCAGAGGTGGAGGTTGCGGTGAGCCAAGATCGAGCCTGGGCAACAAGAGTGAAACTCCACCTCAATATAAATAAATAAATAAAATAAAATAAAATAAAGTTTCTTCAAAGTCTCTTAGAGTTTAGATTAATATGTAGATAATTAGCTATATAATTATTTATTTGTATTTCCAAAAGTTTATGGGGAACAGGTGGTGGTTAGTTACATGAGTAAATTCTTTTTTTTTTTTTTTTTTT
>NW_012099388.1:369726-371968 GCF_000951045.1 Mandrillus leucophaeus | reverse complement strand
GTGTGGGTGTCCTTCCTGTTTGTTAGTTTTCCTTCTAACAGTCAGGACCCTCAGCTGTAGGTCTGTTGGAGATTGCTTGAGGTCCACTCCAGACCTTGTTTGCCTGGGTATCAGCTGCCGAGGCTGCAGAAGATAGAATATTGCTGAACAGCGAGTGCACCTGTCTGATTCTTGCTATGGAAGCTTCCTCTCAGGGTTGTAGTCCACTGTGTGAGGTGTGGGGTGTCGGTCTGCCCCTAGTAGAGGATGTCTTCCAGTTAGGCTACTCAGGGGTCAAGGACCCACTTGAGCAGGTAGTCTGTCTGTTCTCAGATCTCAACCTCCGTATTGGGAGATCCACTGCTCACTTCAAAGCTGTCAGACAGAGTCATTTGCATCTGCAGAGGTTTCAGCTGCTTTTTGTTTGTTGTTGTTGTTGTTGTTGTTTTTTAGCTGTGCCCTGTCCCCAGTGGTGGAATCTACAGAGACCGGCAGGACTCCTTGAGCTGCTGTGAGCTCCACCCAGTTCGAGCTTCCCAGCCACTTTGTTTATCTACTTAAGCCTCAGCAATGGCGGGCGCCCCTCCCCCAGCCTCGTTGCTGCCTTGCCGCGAGATCGCTGACTGCTGTGCTAGCAATGAGGGAGACTCCGTGGGCGTGGGACCCTCCCGGCCAGTTGTGGGATATAGTCTCCTGGTGTGCCCGTTTGCTAAGATCCTTGGTAGAGCGCAGTATTGGGGTGGGAGTTACCCAATTTTCCAGGCGTTGTGTGTCTCAGTTCCCCTTGCTAGGAAATGGGATTCCCTTCCCCCTTGCACTTCCCAGAGGAGGGGATGCCTCGCCCTGCTGCAGCTCTCACTGGTCGGGCTGCAGCAACTGACCAGCACTGATTGTCAGGCACTCTCTAGTGAGATAAACCCAGTACCTCAGTTGAAAATGCAGAAATCACCTGTCTTCTGTGTCGCTCACCCCAGGAGTTGGAGACTGGAGCTGTTCCTATTTGGCCATCTTGCTCCGCCATGAGTCTTCTTTCTCGTATTTATCTGATAATATTTTCTTTTCCACCACAGCCTTCAATGCGCTCCCAATTATCACTTTGCATATTCTACGAGAAAAGTCTTAGCAAACAGTTTCAGGAACAGAAAGGTGGAACTCTGTGAGATGAATTCATACATCACACAGCAGTTTCTCAGAAAGCTTCTTTCTCGTTTTTATGTGAGGATATTTCCTTTGGCCGTATAGTATTCAAAGTGATCCAAAATATCAGGTCTTAGATTCCACAGAACCAGGACTAGCAAACAGCTCCACGAAATACAGCTGTAACTCAGTGAGTTGAATTCACACATCACAAAGCAGTTTCTCAGAAAGCTTCTTTCTACTTTTTATCTGAAGATATTTCCTTTGTCACCTCAGGCCCCGATGCGCTCCCAAATATCACTTTGCAGTTTCCACGAAAACAGTGTTAGCAAACTGCTCCATGAAGATTAAGATGTAACTCTGAGATGAATTAACGCACCACAAAGAAGTTTCTCAGAAATCTTCTTTCACGTGTTTAATTGAAGATATTTCCTTTCTCAGCGTAGGCCTCAATACGATCCAATATAGCCCTTCTCACATTCCCCAAAGACAGTGGTAATACACTGCTCCATGATGTGAACGTATAACTCTCTAAAATGAACTCATACATCATAAAGCGGTTTCTTAGAAAGCTTCCTTCTAGCTTTCATCTAAGGATATTACCTGTTTCACCATAAGCCTCAATGCGCTCCGAAATATCACATTGCATATTCCACGAAAACACTGTTAGCAAACTTCTTCATGAAGAGAAAGGTGTAACTCTGTGAGATGAATTCACACATCACAAATCAGTTTCTCAGAAAGCTTCTTTCTGGTTTTTATCTGAGGATGTTTCCTCTGTCTGAGGAGTCTTCATAGCGATCAAAAATATCCCTTCTGAGATGCCACAAAAACAGGGCGAGCAAACGGCTCCACGAAATACATGTGGAACTCTGTGAGATGGATTCACACATAACAAGGCAGTTTCTCAGAAAGCTTTTTTCTTGTTTTTATCGGAGGATATTTCCTTTGTCACCGTAAGCTTCATGGCGCTAAGAATTATCCCATTGCAGATTTCTAAAACACAGTGTTGGCAAACTGATCAACGAAAAGAACAGTGTAAGTCTGTGAGTTGCATTCACACATCACAATGCAGTTTCTCAGAACGCTTCTTTCCAGTTTTCATCTGAGGATATTTCCTTTGTCA
>NW_012099388.1:365016-367801 GCF_000951045.1 Mandrillus leucophaeus | reverse complement strand
AACTCTCTAAAATGAACTCACACATCATAAAACGGTTTCTCAGAAAACTTCCTTCTAGTTTTCATCTAAGGATATTTCCTGTTTCACCATAGGCCTCAATGCGTCCCCAAATATCACTTTGCAGATTCCAAGGAAAACAATGTTAGCAAACTGCTTCATGAAGAGAAAGGTGTAACTCTGTGAGATGAATTCACACATCACAAAGCAGATTCCCAGAAAGCTTCTTTCTGGTTTTTATCCGAGGACGTTTCCTCTGTCTGAGGAGTCTTCATAGCGATCCAAAATATCACTTCTGAGATTCCACAAAAACAATCCTAGCAAACGGCTCCACGAAGTACATGTGGAACTGTGGGAGATGTATTAACACATCACAAGGCAGTTTCTCAGAAAGCTTCATTCTGGTTTTTATCCGAGGATATTTCCTTTGGACGTGTAGTCTTCAGAGCAATTCGAAATATCCACTCTCAGATTCCACAAAATTAGGGCTAGCAAACGGCTCCACGAAATGCAGGTGTAATTCAGGGAGTTGAATTCACACATCACAAATAGTTTCTCAGAAAGCTTCTTTCTTTTTTCAGCTGAGGCTGTTTGTGGTCTCCAAGCGCCCCCGTGTGTCTCATTGCACATTCTGCGAAAACACTCTTAGCAAGCTTCTCACTGAAAGCAATGATGTCACTCTGTGAGCTGAACTCACCCACAACCAAGCAGTTTCTGAGAAGGCCTCTCTGCAGTTTTTATCTGAGGATATTTCATTTTTCACCATGGGATTCAACGATATTCAGCTATCACTTCTGAGATTCCACAAAACCGGCGCTAGCAAACTCCTCCAGTGGTTTAACTCTGTGAAATGAATTCACCATTAAAGAAGCATTCTGAGAAACTGCATTGTGTTGTGTGAATGCAGCTCACAGAGTTACGGTGTTCTTTTCATTGATCAGTTTGCTAACACTCTTCTTGAAATCTGCAATGGGATATTTCTTAGTGCCATGAAGCTTACCGTGACAAAGGAAATATCCTCCGATAAAAACGAGAAAGAAGCTTTCTGAGAAACCACTTTATCATGTGTGAATTCATCTCACAGATTTACAAGTTTCTCTCCACGAAGCAGTTTCCTAACACTGTTTTCGTGGAATCTGCAAAGTGATATTTGGGAGCGCATTGAGGCCTGTGGTGAAAAAGGAAATATCCTCAGATGAAAACTAGAAAGGTTGCTGAGAAACTGCTATCTGATGTGTGAATTCATCTCACAGAGACACACTTTTCTTTCATGGAGCATTTTGTTACCACTCTTTTTGTTGAGTTGGGAAGGAATATTTTGGTTCGCTATGAAGACTATACGGACAAGGGAAATATCCTCCATTGAAAACGTGAAAGAAGCTTTCTGCGAAACTGCTGTGTGATGTGTGAATTCATTTCACAGAGTTAAACCACTCTTTGATGGAGGAGTTTGCTAGCGCCGTTTTTGTGGAATCTCAGAAGTGATAGCTTGAATGTCGTTGAATCCCATGGTGAAAAATGAAATATCCTCAGATAAAAACTGCAGAGAGGCCTTCTCTGAAACTGCTTCGTTGCGGGTGAATTCAGCTCACAGAGTGACATCATTGTTTTCAGTGAGAAGATTGCTAAGAGTGTTTTCGCAAAATGTGTAATGAGACACACGGGGGCGCTTGGAGACAACAAATAGCCTCAGCTGAAAAAGAAAGAAGCTTTCTGAGAAACTGTGATGTGTGAATTCAACTCCCTGAATTACACCTGCATTTCGTGGAGCCCTTTGCTAGCCCTAATTTTGTGGAATCTGAGAGCGGATATTTCAAAACAC
The DNA here is from genome assembly GCF_000951045.1 of Mandrillus leucophaeus. NCBI lineage: Eukaryota > Metazoa > Chordata > Mammalia > Primates > Cercopithecidae > Mandrillus > Mandrillus leucophaeus. Next base: position 365,982 of record NW_012099388.1, on the reverse strand, counting down.
TTTGAAGACTACACGGCCAAAGGAAATATCCTCGGATAAAAACCAGAATGAAGCTTTCTGAGAAACTGCCTTGTGATGTGTGAATTCTTCTCACAGAGTTCCACACGTATTTCGTGGAGCCCTTTGCTAGTCCTGTTTTTGTGGAATCTCAGAAGTGATATTTTGGATCGCTATGAAGACTCCTCAGACAGACGAAATATCCTCAGATAAAAACCAGAAAGAAGCTTTCTGAGAAACTGATTTGTGATGTGTGAATTCATCTCACAGAGTTACACCTTTCTCTTCATGAAGAAGTTTGCTAACAGTGTTTTCGTGGAATCTGCAATGTGATATTTCGGAGCGCATTGAGGCTTATGGTGAAACAGGAAATATCCTTAGATGAAAACTAGAAGGAAGCTTTCTGAGAAGCCGCTTTATGATGTGTGAGTTCATTTTAGAGAGTTATACGTTCGCATCATGGAGCAGTCTATTACCACTGACTTTGGGGAATGTGAGAAGGGCTATATTGGATTGCATGGAGGCCTACGCTAAGAAAGGAAATATCTTCAATTAAACACGTGAAAGAAGATTTCTGAGAAACTTCTTTGTGATGTGTTAATTCATGTCAGAGAGTTACACCTTAGTCTTCATGGAGCAGTTTGCTAACCCTGTTTTGGTGGAAACTGCAACGTGATATTTGGGAGCCCATTGGGACCTGTGTTGACAAAGGAAATATCCTCAGCTGAAAACTGGAAAGAAGCGTTCTGAGAAACTGCATTGTGATGTGTGAATGCAGCTCACAGGGTTACGGTGTTCTTTTCGTTGATCAGTTTGCCAACACCGTGTTCTTGAAATCTGCCATGGGATATTTCTTAGCGCCATGAAGCTTATGGTGACAAAGGAAATATCCTCCGATAAAAACGAGAAAGAAGCTTTCTGAGAAACTGCTGTGTGATGTATGAATTCATCTCACAGAGTTACACATGT
>NW_012099388.1:327760-364466 GCF_000951045.1 Mandrillus leucophaeus | reverse complement strand
TGTTCTTTTCATTGATCAGTTTGCTAAAACAGTTTTCTTGAAATCTACAATGGGATATTTCTTAATGCCATGAAGCTCATGGTGACAAAGGAAATATCCTTCGAGAAAAACTAGACAGAAGCGTTCCGAGAAACTGCTCTGTGCTGAGTGAGTTCATCTCACAGAGTTACCCCTTTCTCTCCATAAAGCAGTTTCCTAATTCAGTTTTTGTGGAATCTACAAAGTGATATTTGGGAGCGCTTGAGGCCTGTGGTGAAAAAGGAAATATCCTCAGATGAAAACTGAAAAGCAGCGATCTGAGAAACTGCTTTGTGATGTGTGAATTCATCTCAGAGAGTTACACCTGTATTTCGTGGAGCCGTTTCCTAGCACTCTTTTTGTGGCATCTGCGAAGTGAACATGTGGATCGCTATGAAGACTGCTCGGACGAAGGAAATGTCCTCACAGAAAAACTAGAAAGAAGCTTTCTGAGAAACTTCTTTGTGATGTGTGGTTTCATATCACAGAGTTACACCTTTCTCTTCTTGAAGCAGTTTGTTAACATTGATTTCGTGGAATCTGAAAAGTGATATTTGGGAGCGCATTGAGGGCTATGGTGAAAAAGGATATAACCTCAGATGAAAACTTTAAAAAAGCGTTCTGAGAAACTGCATTGTGATGTGTGAATGCAGCTCACAGAGTTACGGTGTTCTTTTCATTGATCAGTTTGCTAACATTCTTTTCTTGAAATCTGCAATGGGATACTTCTTAGCGCCATGAAGCTTACAGTGACAAAGGAAATATCCTCCGATAAAAACGAGAAAGAAGCTTTCTGAGAAACTGCTGTGTGATGTATGAATTCATCTCACAGAGTTACACATGTATTTCGTGGAGCTGTTTGCTAACACTCTTTTTGTGGCATCTGAGACGTGATATTTTGAATCGCTATGAAGACTCCTCTGACGAAGGAAATATCCTCTGATGAAAATGGAAAGAAGCTTTCTGAGAAACTTCTTTGTGATGTGTGAATTCATCTCACAGATTTACCCCTTTCTCTTCATGAAGCAGTTTGCTAACACTGTTTTCGTTGTTCTGAAAAGTGATATTTGGGAACACATTGAGGGCTGTGTTGAAAAAGGAAATATCCTCAGATGAAAACTGGAAAGCAGCGATCTGAGAAACTGCTTTGTGATGTGTGAAATCATCTCACAGAGTTACACCTGTATTTCGTGGAAACGTTCCCTAGCACTCTTTTTGTGGCATCTGAGAAGTGATCATTTGGATCACTATGAAGACTCCTCGGTCATAGGAAATGTCCTCACAGAAAAACTAGAAAGAAGTTTTCTGAGAAAGTTCTTTGTGATGTGTGGTTTCATACCACAGAGTTACACCTTTCTCTTCATGAAGCAGTTTGCTACACTGATTTCGTGGAACCTGAAAAGTGATATTTGGGAACGCATTGAGGGCTATGTTGGAAAAGGATATAGCCTCAAATGAAACGTTAAAAGAAGCGTTGTGAGAAACTGCATTGTGATGTGTGAATGCAACTCACAGAGTTACAGTGTTCTTTTCATTGATCAGTTTGCTAAAACTGTTTTCTTGAAATCTACAATGGGATATTTCTTAGCGCCATGAAGCTTACGGTGACAAAGAAAATATCCTCCGAGAAAAACTAGACAGCAGCTTTCCGAGAAACTGCTTTGTGATGAGTGAGTTCATCTCACAGAGGTACCCCTTTCTCTCCATAAAGCAGTTTCCTAAAGCAGTTTTCGTGTAATCTGCAAAGTGATATTTGGGAGCGCATTGAGACCTGTGGTGAAAAAGGAAATATCCTCAGATGAAAACTGGAAAGCAGCGATCTGAGAAACTGCTTGTGATGTGTGGTTTCATCTCACAGAGTTACACCTTTCTCTTCATTAAGCAGTTTGCTAACACTGTTTTTGTGGAATCTGCAAAGTGATATTTGAGAGTGCATTGAGGTCTATGGTGGAAAAGGATATATCCTCATATGAAAATCTTAAAGAAGCGTTCTGAGAAACTGCATTGTGATGTGTGAATGCAACTCACAGAGTTACCCCTTTCTCTTCATGAAGCAGTTTGCTAACTGTTTTTGTGGAATCTGAAGTGATATTTGGGAACGCATTGAGGGCTATGGTGGAAAAGGATATACCCTCATATGAAAACTTTAAAGAAGCGTTCTGAGAAACTGCATTGTGATGTGTGAATGCAACTCACAGACTTACACTGTTCTTTTCATTGATCAGTTTGCTAAAACTGTTTTCTTGAAATCTACAATGGGATATTTCTTAGCGCCATGAAGCTTACAGTGACAAAGAAAATATCCTCCGAGAAAAACTAGACAGCAGCTTTCCGAGAAACTGCTTTGTGATGAGTGAGTTCATCTCACAGAGTTACCCCTTTCTCTCCATAAAGCAGTTTCCTAACGCAGTTTTCGTGGAATCTGCAAAGTAATATTTGGGTGCACATTGAGGCCTGTGGTGAAAAAGGAAATATCCTCAGATGAAAACTGAAAAGCAGCGATCTGAGAAACTGCTTTGTGATGTGTGAATTCATCTCACAGAGTTACACCTGTATTTCATGGAGCCGTTTCCTAGCACTCTTTTTGTGGCATCTGAGAAGCGATCATGTGGATCTCTATGAAGACTCCTTGGACGGAGGAAATATCCCCAGATGAAAACTGGAAAGAAGCTTTCTGAGAAACTTCTTTGTGATGTGTGGTTTCATCTCACAGAGATACACGTTTCTCTTCATGAAGCAGTTTGTTAACACTGTTTTCGTGAAATCTACAAAGTGATATTTGGTAGCACATTGAGGGCTATGGTGAAAAAGGATATATCCTCAGATGAAAACTGGAAAGAAGCGTTCAGAGAAACTGCTGTTTGATGTGTCAGTGCAACTCACAGACTTACACCATTCTTTTCATTGATCAGTTTGCTAACACTGTTTTCTTGAAATCTGCAATGGGATATTTCTTAGCGCCATGAAGCTTATGGTGACACAGGAAATATCCTGAAATAAAAACGAGAATGGAGCTTTGTGAGAAACGGCTTTGTGATGTGTGAATTCGTCTCACAGGGTTACACAGGTATTTCGTACAGCCGTTTGCTAGCCCTGTTTTTGTGGAGTCTCAGAAGTGATATTTTGGAACGCCATGAAGACTCCTCAGAGAGAGGAAATATCCTCAGATAAAAACTAGAAAGAAGCTTTCTGAGAAACTTTTTTGTGATGTGTGCATTCATCTCACAGATTTACACGTTTCTCTCCATGAAGCAGTTTGCTAACACTGTTTTCATGGAATCTGCAAAGTGATATTTGGGAGCGCATTGAGGCTTAGGGTGAAACAGAAAATATCCTCAGATGAAAACTAGTAGGAAGCTTTCTGAGAAACCGCTTTATAATGTGTGAGTTCATTTCAGAGAGTTATACTTTCATATCATGGAGCAGTCCATTACCACTGTCTTTGGGGAATGTGAGAGGGGATATATTGGATCGCATTGAGGCCTACCCTGAGAAAGGAAATATCTTCAATTAAAACCCCGAAAGAAGCTTTCTGAGAAACTTCTTTGTGATGTGTGAATTCATCTCAGAGAGTTACATCTTTCTCTTCATGAATCAGTTTGCTAACCCTGTTTTCGTGGAATCTACAAAGTGATATTTGGCAGCACATTGAGGCTTGTGGTGTAAAAGGAAATATCCTCAGATGAAAATAGGGAAGACGTGTTCTGAGAAACTGCTTTCTGTTCTGTGAGTGTAACTCACACAGGTACACTTTTCTTTTCATTGATCAGTTTGCCAACAGTTTTCTTGAAATCTGCAATGAGCTATTTCTTAGCGCCATGAAGCTTACGGTGACACAGGAAATATCCTCAGATAAAAATGAGAATGGAGCTTTGTGAGAAATGGCTTTGTGATGTGTGAATTCATCTCACAGGGTTACACAGGTATTTCGTGGAGCCGTTTGCTAGCACTCTTTTCGTGGAATCTGAGAAATGATATATTGGATCACTGTGAAGACTCCCAGATGAAGGAAATCTCCACAGATAAAAACTAGAAGGAAGCTTTCTGAGAAACTGCTTTGTGAAGTGTGAATTCCTCTCACAGATTTACACGTTTCTCTCCATGAAGCAGTTTCTTAACACTGTTTTTGAGGAATCTGCAAAGTGATATTTGGGAACGCATTGAGGCCTTTGGTGAAACAGAAAATATCCTCAGATGAAAACTAGAAAGAAGGTTTCTGAGAAACTGCTATCTGACGTGTGAGTTCATCTCTAAGAGATACACTTTTCTTTCATGGAGCATTCTGTTCCCACTCTTTTTGTTGAATCTGGGAAGGGATATTTGGGATCGCTATGAAGACTATACGGACAAAGGAAATACCCTCCGATAAAAATCAGAAAGAAGCTTTCTGAGAAACTGCTTTGTGATGTGTGAATTCCTCTCACAGAGTTACACCTTTCTCTTTGGGGAATGTGAGAGGGGATATATTGGATCGCATGGAGGCCTACACTGAGAAAGGAAATATCCTCAATTAAAAACGTCCAAGAAGCTTTCTGAGAAACTTCTTTGTGATGTGTGAATTCATCTCAGAGAGTTACATCTTTCTCTTCATGAAGCAGTTTACTAACACTGTTTTCGTGGAATCTGCAACGTGGTATTTGGCAGCACATTGAGGCCTGTGGGGAAAAAGGAAATATCCTCAGATGAAAACAGGAAAGAAGCGTTCTGAGAAACTGCATGCTCTTGTGTGAGTGCAACTCACAGAGGTACACTTTTCTTTTCATTGATCAGTTTGCCAACACTGTTTTCTTTAAATCTGCAATGAGATAATTCTTAGCGCCATGAAGCTTACGGTGACACAGGAAATATCCTCTGATAAAAACGAGAAAGGATCTTTGTGAGAAACGGCTTTGTGATGTGTGAATTCCTCTCACAGATTTACACGTTTCTCTCCATGAAGCAGTTTGCTAACACTGTTTTCATGGAATCTGCAAAGTGATGTTTGGGAGTACATTGAGGCCTATGGTGAAAAAGGAAATATCCTCAGATGAACATAGGAAAGAAGCGTTCTGAGAAACTGCATTGTTATGTGTGAATGCAACTCTCAGATTTACCGTGTTCTTTTCATTGATCAGTTTGCCAACACTGTTTTCTTGAAGTCTGCAATGGGATATTTCTTAGTGCCATGAAGCTTACGGTGACAAAGGAAATATCCTCCAATTAAAATGAGAAAGAAGCTTTTTGGGAAACGGCTTTGTGATGTCTGAATTCATCTCACTGAGTTACACGTGTATTTCGTGGAGCCGTTTGCTAGAACTCTTTTTGTGGAATCTGAGAAGAGATATTTTGGATCACATTGAGGCCTGTGGTGAAAAAGGGAAGATCCTCAGATGAAAATTGGAAAGAAGGTTTCTGAGAAACTGCTATCTGATGTGTGAGTTCATCTCACAGAGATACAGTTTCCTTTCATGGAGCATTCTGTTCCCACTCTTTTTGTTGAATCTGGGAAGCGATATTTGGGATCACTATGAAGACTATACGGACAAAGGAAATATCCTCAATTAAAAACGTAAAACAAGCTTTCTGCGAAACTGCTCTGTGAAGTGTACATTCATTTCACAGAGTTACACCACTCTTTGTTGGAGGAGTTTGCTAGCTCTGTTTATGTGGAATCTCAGACATGATATCTTGGAAATCGTTGAATCCCATGGTGAAAAATGAAATATCCTCAGATGAAAACTGCAGAGAGACCTTCTCAGAAACTGCTTTGTTGTGGCTGAATTCAGCTCCCAGAGTCACATCACAGTTTTCAGTGAGAAGCTTGCTAACGGTGTTTCCGCAGAATGTGCCATGAGACACACGGGGGCGCTTTGAGAGCAGAAATATCCTCAGCTGAAGAAGGAAAGAAGTTTTTGGAGAAACTGTTTGTGATGTGTGAATTCAACTCACGGAATTACACCTGTATTTCGTGGAGCCATTTGCTAGCCCTGATATGGTGGAATCTGAGAAAGGATATTTCGAATTGCTTTGAAGACTATAAGGCCAAAGTCAATATCTTCGAATAAAAAGCAGAATGAACCTTTCTGAGAAACTGCTCTGTGATGTGTGAATTCATCTCAAGGAGTTACACATGTATTTCGTGGAGCCCTTTGCTAGCCCTGTTTTTGTGGAGTCTCAGAAGTGATATTTTGGGATGCTATGAAGACTCCTCAGACAGAGGAAATATCCTCAGATAAAAACTAGAAAGAAGCGTTCTCAGAAACTTCTTTGTGAAGTGTGCATTCATCTCACAGATTTACACGTTTCTCTCCATGAAGCAGTTTCCTAACACTGTTTTCGTGGAATCTGCAAAGGGATATTTGGGAGCGCATTGAGGCCTATGGTGAAAAAGGAATTATCCTCGATGAAAACTAGAAGGAAGCTTTCTGAGAAACCGATTTATGATGTGTGAGTTCATTTTAGAGAGTTATACTTTCACATCATGGAGCAGTCTATTACCACTGTCTTTGGGGAATGTGAGAGGGGATATATTGGATCGCATGGAGGCCTACCCTGAGAAAGGAAATATCCTCTATTAAAAACGTGAAAGAAGCTTTCTGAGAAACTTCTTTGTGACATGTGAATTCATCTCAGAGAGTTACATCTTTCTCTTCATGAAGCAGTTTGCTAACCCTGTTTTCGTGGAATGTGCAATGTGGTATTTGGCAGCACATTGAGGCCTGTGGTGAAAAAGGAAATATCCTCAGATGAAAACAGAAAAGAAGCGTTCTGAGAAACTCCATTCTGTTTTGTGAGTGCAACTCACAGAGGTACACTTTTCTTTTCATTGATCAGTTTGCCAACACTGTTTTCTTGAAATCTGCAATGGGATATTTCTTAGCGCCATGAAGCTTACGGTGACACAGGAAATATCCTGAGATAAAAAAGAGAAAGGAGCGTTGTTAGAAACGGCTTTGTGATGTGTGAATTCATCTCACAGGGTTACACAGGTATTACGTGGAGCCGTTTGCTAGCACTCTTTTCGTGGAATCTGAGAAATGATATATTGGATCACTGTGAAGACTTCCCAGACGAAGGAAATATCCTCAGATTAAAAAGTAGAAATAAGTTTTCTGAGAAACTGCTTTGTGAAGTGTGAATTCCTCTCACAGATTTACACGTTTCTCTCCATGAAGCAGTTTCTTAACACTGTTTTCAAGGAATCTGCAAAGTGATATTTGGGAGCGCATTGAGGCCTGTGGTGAAAAAGGAAATATCCTCAGATGTAAACTAGAAAGAAGGTTTCTGAGAAACTGCTATCTGATGTGTGAATTCACCTCTCAGAGATACACCTTCCTTTCATGGAGCATTCTGTTCCCACTCTTTTTGTTGAATCTGGGAAGGGATATTTGGGATCGCTATGATGACTATACGGACAAAGGAAATACCCTCAGATAAAAATCAGAGAGAAGCTTTGTGAGAAACTTCCTTGTGATGTGTGAATTCATCTCACAGAGTTACACCTTTCTCTTCATGGAGCCCTTCGCTAACACTCTGTTCGTGGAATCCGCAAAGTGATATTTGGGAGCGCATTGAGGGCTGTGGTGAAAAACGAAATATCCTCAGATGAAAACTGGAAAGAAGCGTTCTGAGAAACTGCATTGTGATGTGTGAATGCAACTCACAGACTTACACTGTTCTTTTCATTGATCAGTTTGCCAACACTGTTTTCTTGAAATCTGCAATGAGATATTTCTTAGCTCCATGAAGCTTATGGTGACAAAGGAAATACCCTCCGATAAAAACGAGAAAGAAGCTTTCTGAGAAACTGCTGTGTGATGTGTGAATTCATCTCACAGAGTTACACATGTATTTTGTGGAGCTGTTTGCTAACACTCTTTTTGTGGCATCTGAGAAGTGATATTTTGAATCGCTGTGAAGACTCCTCAGACGAAGGAAATATCCTCAGATGAAAACTGGAGAGAAGCTTTCTGAGAAACTTCTTTGTGATGTGTGAATTCATCTCACAGAGTTACCCCTTTCTCTTCATGAAGCAGTTTGCTAACCCTGTTTTCGTAGAATCTGAAAAGTGATATTTGGGAGCGCATTGAGGCCTGTGGTGAAAAAGGAAATATCCTCAGATGAAAACTGGAAAGCAGCGATCTGAGAAACTGCTTTGTGATGTGTGAATTCATCTCACAGAATTACACATGTATTTCTTGGAGCCGTTTCCTAGTGTTCTTTTCGTGGCATCTGAGAAGTGATCATTTGGATAGCTATGAGACTCCTCCGATGAAGGAAATGTCTTCACAGAAAAACTAGAAAGAAGCTTTCTGAGAAACTTCTTTGTGATGTGTGGTTTCATCTCACAGAGATACACCTTTCTCTTCATGAAGCAGTTTGCTAACACTGTTTTCGTGGAATCTGAGAAGTGACATTTGGGAGCGCATTGAGGGCTATGGTGAAAAAGGATATATCCTCAGATGAAAACTGGAAAGAAGCGTTCTGAGAAACTACATTGTGATGTGTGAATGCAACTCACAAACTTACACTGTTCTTTTCATTGATCAGTTTGCCAACACTGTGTTCTTGAAATCTGCAATGGGATATTTCTTAGTGCCGTGAAACTTACGGTGACAAAGCACTCTTTTCATGGCATCTGAGTAGTGATAATTTGGATTGCTATGAAGACTCGTCGGATGAAGGAAATGTCCTCACAGAAAAACTAGAAAGAAGCTTTCTGAGAAACTTCTTTGTGATGTGTGGTTTCATCTCACAGAGATACACTTTTCTTTCATGGAGCATTCTGTTACCACTCTTTTTGTTGAGTCTGGGAAGGAATGTTTCGGTTCGCTGTGAAGACTATACGGACAAAGGAAATATCCTCAACTGAAAACGTGAAAGAAGCCTTCTGCGAAACTGCTGTGTGATGTGTGAATTCATTTCACAGAGTTAAACCACTCTTTGATGGAGGAGTTTGCTAGCGCCGTTTTTGTGGAACCTCAGAAGTGATAGCTGAATATCGTTGAATCCCATGGTGAAAAATGAAATATCCTCAGATAAAAACTGCAGAGAGGCCTTCTCAGAAACTGCTTGGTTGTGGGTGAATTCAGCTCAGAGTGACATCATTGTTTTCAGTGAGAAGCTTGCTAACAGTGTTTTCGCAGAATGTGCAAAGAGACACACGGGGGCGCTTGGAGATCACAAATAGCCTCAGCTGAAAAAAGAGAGCCGCTTTCTGAGAAACTGTTTGTGAGGTGTGAATTCAACTCACTGAATTACACCTGTATTTCCTGGAGCCATTTGTTAGCCCTGATTTTGTGGAATCTGAGAACGGATATTTCGAATCGCTTTGAAGACTACACGGCCAAAGTCAATGTCCTCGGATAAAAAGCAGAATTAAGCTTTCTGAGAAACTGCTTTGTGCTGTATGAATTCATCTCAAGGAGTTACACATGTATTTCATGGAGCCGTTTGCTAGAACTCTTTTTGTGGAGTTTCAGAAGTGATAGTTTGGAACGCTATGAGGACTCCTCCGACAGAGGAAATATCCTCAGGTGAAAACTAGAAATAAGCTTTCTGAGAAACTTCTTTGTGATGTGTGTATTCACCTCACAGATTTACACGTTTCTCTCCATAAAGCTGTTTCCTAACGCTTTTTTTGTGTAATCTGCAAAGTGATATTTGGGAGCGCATTGAGGCCTGTGGTGAAAAAGGAATTATCCTCAGACGAAAACTAGAACGAAAGTTTCTTAGAAACTGCTCTCTGATGTGTGAATTCATCTCACAGAGATACACTTTCCTTTCATGGAGCATTCTGTTACCACTCTTTTTGTTGAATCTGAGAAGGGATATTTGGAATCGCTATGAAGTCTATACAGACAAGGGAAATACCCTCAGATAAAAATCAGAAAGAAGCTTTCTGAGAAACTGCTTTGTGACGTGTGAATTCATCCCACAGAGTTTCACCTTTCTTTTCTTGAAGCAGTTTGCTAACACTGTTTTCGTGGAATCTGCAAAGAGATATTTGGGAGCGCATAGAGACTTAGGGTAAAACAGGAAATATCCTTAGATGAAAACTAGAAGGAAGCTTTCTGAGAAACCGCTTTATGACGTGTGAGTTCATTTCACAGAGTTATACTTTCATATCATGGAGCAGTCTATTATCACTCTCTTTGGGGAATGTGATAGGGGATATATTGGATCGCATTGAGGCCTACACTGAGAAAGGAAATATCCTCAATTAAAAACATCAGAGAAGCTTTCTGAGAAACTTTTTTGTGATGTGTGAATTCGTCTCACGGATTTACACGTTTCTCTCCATGAAGCAGTTTCTTAACACCGTTTTCGTGGAATCTGCAAAGTGATATTTGGGAGCGCATTGAGGCCTGTGGTAAAAAAAGGAAATATCCTCAGATGAAAACCAGAAAGAAGGTTTCTGAGAAACTGCTATCTGATGTGTGAATTCATCTCTCAGAGATACACTTTCCTTTCATGGAGCATTCTGTTCCCACTCTTTTTGTTGAATCTGGGAAGGGATATTTGGGATCACTATGACGTCTATACGGACAAAGGAAATACCCTCAGATAAAAATCAGAGAGAACCTTTCTGAGAAACTAGTTTGTGATGGGTGAATTCATCTCACAGAGTTACACCTTTCTCTTCATGAAACAGTTTGCTAACACTGTGTTCGTGGAATCTGCAAGGTGATATTTGGGAGCGCATTGAGGCTTGTGGCGAAAAAGGAAATATCTTCAGATGAAAACATGAAAGAAGCGTTCTGAGAAACTGCGTTGTGATGTGTGAATGCAACTCACGGAGTTACACTTTTCTTTTCATTGATCAGTTTGCCAACACTGTTTTCTTAAAATCTGCAATGGGATATTTCTTAGTGCCATGAAGTTTACGGTGACAAAGGAAATATCCTCTGAGAAAAACGAGAAAGAAGCTTTGTGAGAAACCGCTTTGTGATGTGTGAATTCATGTCACAGAGGTACACATGTATTTTGTGGAGCCGTTTGCTAGAACTGTTTTTGTGGAATCTGAGAAATTTTGGATCGCATTGAGGCCTGTGGTGAAAAAGGAAATATCCTCAGATGAAAACTAGAAAGAAGGTTTCTGAGAAACTGCTATCTGATGTGTGAATTCATCTCACAGAGATACACTTTTCTTTCATGGAGCATTCTGTTACTAGTCTTTTTTTTGAATCTGGGAAGGGATATTTGAGATGGCCATGAAGGCTATACGGACAAAGGAAATATCCTCAATTAAAAATGTGAAAGAAGCTTTCTGCGAAACTGCTCTGTGATGTGTGAATTCATTTCACAGAGTTTCAGCAATTTGAAATGGCTGTTTTTGTGGAATCCACGAAGGTTCATTTGGGAACGCTATGAGAAATATGGTTGAAAAGGAAGCGTCCTCGGATGAAAACTAGAAGGAAGCTTTCAGTGAAACTTCTTTGTGATGTGTGCATTCCACTCTAAGAGTTAACACTCTCTTTTCAGAGAGCAGTGAAGAAACACTTTTGGTGTCAAGGCTACCAAGGGATATTTTGAAGCGCTTTGAAGCCAATGGTGAGAAAGGAAATATCCTCAGAAACAAACTGGAAAGAAACTTTCTGAGAAAGTGTTTTGTGATGTGTGCACAAAAACTGGAAAGAAACTTTCTGAGAAACTGCTTTGTGATATGTTCATTCGACTCATCAAGATAAAGCTTTCCTTACGTAGCAGTTTGGAATCTCTGTCTTTGAGGAATCCACGAAAGCACATTCAGTGGTGCCTTGAGGCCTATGTTGAGCAAAGAACTATCTTCAAATGAAAACTGGACAGAATCTTTCTGAGAAACTGCTTTGTGTCATGTGAAACAATCTCGCGGTGTTAACAGATGCTTTTCACTGGGGTGTTCGCTGAGGGTGTTTTTGTGTAAACTGCGCAGCAATACTCGGGAGTGCTTTCAGGCCTATGGTCAAAAAGGAAATATTTCCAGATAAAAACTGGAGAGCAGCTTTCTGTGAGTCTCCTTTGTGATGTGTGCACTGCACTAACAGAGTTATACCTCTCTTCTCATACTGCACTGTGGAAACACTTTTGGTGTATAAGGTACCAAGGGATATTTCAGAGAGCTTTGAAGTCTCTGTTGAGAAGGGAAATAATCTCAGAGAAAAACCGGAAAGAAGCTTTCTGAGCAACTGCTTTGTGATGTGTGTATTCATCACCTAGAGTTAAGCAACCCTTGGGATTGAGCAGTTTGAAATCGCTGTTTTTGAGGGGGAACTTTGGGAACACTATGAAAAATATTGTGGAGAAGGAAACGTCCTCGGATGAAAACTAGAAGGAAGTTTTCTGAGAAACTGCTTTTGATCATGTGAATTCTTCTAAATCTGCTTTTGAACGTGTGAATTCTTCTCACAGAGTTAACCTTTTCATTTCATATAGCAGTTTAATAACACTGTTTCTGTGTCACCTGAGAAGGGATATGCGGGAACCCTTCCAGGCCTCTGGTGAAAAAGGAAATATCTCCAGATAAAAACTGGAGAGAAGCTTTCTGTGAACCTCCTTTGTGATGTGCGCATTCCACGCACAGAGTTATACCACCCTTTTCATCGAGCACTGTGTACACGCTTTTGGTGTAAAAGCTAACAATGGATATTTTGAAGCGCTTTGAAGCCAATGGCGAGAAAGGAAATACCCTCAGAAACAAACTGGAAAGAAGCTTTCTGAGTAACTTCTTTGTGATATGTGTGTTCATCTCATAGAGCTAAACCACGTTTTGGATTGAGCAGTTTGAAATGGCTGTTTTTGTGGAATCTGAAAAGGGTCATTTCAGAACTCTATGAGAAATATGGTGGAAAAGGAAGCATCCATGGATGAAAACTAGAAGGAAGCTTTCTGAGAAACTGCTTTGTGATGTGTGCATTCCACTCGAAGAGTAATACATTTCTCCTCATAGAGCAGGATGGAAAGACTTTTAGCGAAAAAGCTACCAAGGCATATTTCGGAGCTCACTGAAGCCTAAGGTGAAAAAGGAAATATCCTCAGATAAAAACTGGAAAGAAGCTTTCTGAGAAACTGCTTTGTGATATGTTCATTCAACTCATCTAGATAAAGCTTCCTTACATTGCACAATTTGGAAACTCTGTCTTTGAGGAATCCACGAAAGCACATTCAGTGGTGCCCTGAGGCCTATGTTGAGCAAACAACTATCTTCAAATGAAAACTGGACAGAATCTTTCTGAGAAACTGCTCTGTGTCGTGTGAAACAATCTCGCAGTGTTAACAGATGCCTTTCACTGAAGTGTTCGCTGACGGTGTATTTGTGTAAACTGTGCAGTGATACTCGGGAGCGCTTTCAGGCCTATGGTCAAAAAAGAAGTATTTCCAGATAAAAACTCGAGAGAAGCTTTCTGTGAGCCTCCTTTGTGATGTGTGCACTCCACTAACAGAGTTATACCTCTCTTCTCATACTGCACTGTGGAAATACCTTTGGTGTATAAGGTACCAACAGATATTTCAGAGAGCTTTGAAGTCTCTGTTGAGAAGGGAAATATTCTCAGAGAAAAACTGAAAAGAAGCTTTCTGAGAAATTGCCTTGTGATGTGTGTATTCGTCACCTAAAGTTAAGCAACCCTTGGGATTGAGCAGTTTGAAATCACTGTTTTTGTGGAATTTGAGAGGGGAACATTTGGAACGCGATGAAAAATATTGTGGAGAAGGAAGCGTCCTTGGATGAAAACTAGAAGGTAGCTTTCTGAGAAAATGCTTTTGGTCACGTGAATTCTTCTCGCAGAGTTAACCTTTTCTTTTCATATAGCAGTTTGATAACACTGTTTCTGTGTCACCTGAGAAAGGGTATATAGGAGCCCTTTCAGGCCTCTGGTGAAAAAGGAAATAACTCCAGATAAAAACGGGAGAGAAGCTTTCTGAGAGACTGCTTTGTGATATGTACATTCCACGCACAGAGTTATACCACCTTTTTCATCCAGCACTGTGTACACACTTTTGGTGTAAAAGCTAACAATGGATATTTCAAAGCGCTTTGAAGCCAATGGTGAGAAAGGAAATATCCTCAGAAACAAACTGGAAAGAAGCTTTCTGAGTAACTGTTTTGTGATGTGTGTATTCACCTCATAGAGCTAAACTACGCTTTGGATTAAGCAGTTTGAAATGGCTGTTTTTGTGGAATCCGAGAAGGGTCATTTGGGAACGCTATGAGAAATATGGTGGAAAAGGAAGCGTCCTCGGATGAAAACTAGAAGGAAGCTTTCTGAGAAACTGCTTTGTGTTGTGTGATTTCCCCTTGCAGAGTGAATGCTTACTTTTGTTTGAGCAGTTTGCTGGGACTCTTTCTGTGTAATTTGCGAAGGGATATTCAGGAGCGCTTTGAGGCCTATGGTGAAAAGGGAAATATCTTCAGATAAAAACTGGAGCGTAGCTTTCTGTGAAACTGCTTTGTGACATATGTATTTGCCTCCTAGAATGAAGCAACCCTTTGGATTGAGCAGTTTGTATGCACTGTTTTTGTGGAATCTGAGAAGGGACACGGGAACGCTATGAAAACTATGGTTGAAAAGGTAATACCCTCAGATGAAAACTAGAAGGAAGCTTTCTGAGAAACTGCTTTGGGTCGTGTGAATTCCTCTCGCAGAGTTAAGCTTTTTTTCATATAGCAGTTTGATAATACTTTTTCTGTGTCGTCTGAGAAGGCACATCCGGGAGCCCTTTGAGGCCTCTGGTGAAAAAGGAAATAACTCCAGATAAAAACAGGAGAGAAGCTTTCTGTGAGACTGCTTTGTGATGTATGCATTTCACTCACAGAGTTATACCTCTCTTTTCAGAGAGCAGTGTGGAAACACTTTTGGTGTCAAGGCTAAAAAGGGATATTTGGGAGTGCTTTGAAGCCTGTGGTAAGAAAGGACATATCCTCAGAGACAAACGGATAAGAAGCTTTCTGAGAAACGTTTGGGAACACTGTGAAAAATATGGTGAAAAACGACACTTCCTGGGATGAAAACTAGATGGAAGCTTTTTGAGAAACTGCTTTGTGTTGTTTGAATTCCCCTCACAGAGTTAACCTTTTTCTTTCATTAGGCAGTTTGCTAGTACTGTTTTTGTGTAATTTGCAAAGGGATATTCGGGCGCACTTATAGGCCTATGGTGAAAAAGGAAATATCTTCAGATAAAACCTGAAGAGAAGTTTTCCCTGAAACTGCTTTGAGAATCAGAAGTGGTCTTTTCAGTACTACTTTCAGTTTTTTTCTTTTTTGTCTTCACTCCTGCCGGATCACCAAGGCTGTTCCTCTGCTGATATTCTTTTAGCTGTGGGAAAGAAGAGCAGTAATACTCATGAGAACTACCAGCCCCTACCACCACATCCTCCTTTATAGTTTTTGCAAAATACTCTTATACACCATCTGATTTAATGCCACCAACAACTGTACAAGGTGTTGTCACAATCAGTGTCTGTGAGGGATGGATATTATGGGCAAAAAGAAAAATAGGGGGGCAATGATGGAATTTATACTCAGTCTTCTGACTCCAAGCTCTGGGGTTTTGCCACAAATCAGCAGCTGCCAGGAACCAAAACCGGAGTCAGAGATAGAAAAGTAAACATAAATTAGGCAGGAACTGCACTCTGTGGTTTAGTCATACATCCTCACACATCTGTTAGTGTGAAGAAGTGCACCAGTACCTCTCAAATTTTATATCAATGTGCCCTCCTGGCAGAAGCCAGCTTTTTTGTTAAATCTGGAAATTTTTCAGAAAGAGGATAACCCAAGTCTCATTTCAGAGAGAAGTGTGATATACTCTTAGAAACCTCTGTGACTGTCATCCCTAAGTACTTCAATGTTTTTTCTTAGGAGAATCGAGGGAAACTGATGCTTCAGAAAGATCTCCCATATTTATCCTGTGGCACTCAAAGTACCCCAACTTGGGATGATATGAGGAAGATTCAAGCTTGTCAAGTTCAGTTTCCCAAGATCTATTCCACAGATGAGCAAATCTCACTTCGGAGACCACTGACTGAAGGGCAGTCTGGTCCCAGAACTGTGGAGAATTAGAATATGAGGTGGAGAACTCAGAAAAAAATGTTAAAGTCTCTCTGGAGAATAGAAACCTGGGAGACAACCAACCCAAAACAATTACCCCATTGCCACCCAGAGATACTGTCAACGTTTTTAGTTCATGGGGGATGTGTAGGCTTTTCCCACTGTCAATGTCTATGAGAAGGGAATAAGGCAGCCTGTAACCTCTTGTTCCTAGGTCCCATATTCCCCATTCCCCTTCCAGCTGGAAATTTGTGCTGCAACCAGAGGAACCAGAAATGGGGTGAGAATATTCAGGGGACTGGGTCGTAAGATCAAAGGCTAGTCTTGCAGCAGCAATGACAGTTCCTAGGAGGACTGTGACATCACTACATTCCACTCCTCCTGGGGGTGGGAGGAACCACATCAGTGCAATGGCTGAGTCACTGAACCACGATGTGGGAAGGTGACGTAAGGCTGGGACCCAGGTCCTTAGAGACACCAGTCCAAAGAGCCCAGGGAGGTCAGACTTGGGTCAGCAGGAGGGAAGAGGAGAGTTTGCAGCAGGGAACCCCATGAGCAGCAGGGAACCCCACGAGTCACCAGCCCAAAGTCACCAAGGGATGACTGGCAATGGGGGTGGGAGCTGGGGCTGGGGCTGGGGGACCCAGGTCCTTAGAGAAGTGAGTCCAAAAAATCCAGGGAGGTCAGGCTTGGCATAGCAGGATGTGAGGGCTGAATATGGAACAGGGAGCCCCAGGAGTCACCCACCCAACATCACCCTGGGGTGATTGGCGAGGTCAGGGGCTGGGCTGCTTGGTGAAGGGGGGGCTGACTGACAAGACTTTGGTGAGGGGAGCCCAGAGGCGCCGGGGTTGGGTGGCCCAGTCCGGTATTCCTCAGGACTGGTATGGACTCTGGCAACGGTTTTGTCATTGGAGGGGATCTGTGGCTGGGTTGGGGGGCCATGACCTGGTGAGTTTTACCTTTTTCTTGGCTGCTGCCAATTTGTTCTGTCGAGTTTCTTCTAACATCACGGGGTGGGGAGGGAAGCAGGGTTGGGGCCACATCAGCGAACACCTCCAGTCACCTACCAGGCAGCTGTGCCACTGAGCCAGAGGAGGCATAACCAGGGAACCACTAGACTGTAGAATAGGGGCATGGCCTTAATGCTCCAAGTCTATTGGTCAATGAGGAAGATGAAAGGGAAAGTAGGCGTGGCCAGGCAGCAGTGTGTTCAGAGAAACCTGTGGCATCACAAGGAAAGCTGACCATGCAACTGCTGTCCCCTCCCACTTTGGGAGGGGGCGGGGCCTGCCTACTCCAGGAGAGGAGAGGGGCCATCCAATCTCGGAGAGGGGAGGGGCTGGCTTTTGCTTTAAAACTTTAAAAATAAACTTTACAAAATATATGTGTTTATCCTTTATATATGTGTGTCTGTGTGTGTGTGTCTGTGTTCCTCCAGAGCTGTCTTCATTATCCAGCATCTATCCATGGTTGATGATTTTGGCCTATATTTTTCATCTTCAGATGGAGCACAAGAATTATCAGTATTACCTCAATTGAAACACAAATCCTATAAAAACGGAAAATCCATAGCATGTTTGATTATTAATGAAGTGGACTTTTTATCCAACATTCCAATAAGGTAAAATAATCACAATGATTTCTCTTTTTTGGAAAAACATTATTCTTATTATCCTACATTATTAATTTTTAAAACAAGAAACATGTCTAATATCTTTAAAAACACAAAGCTTTTGGGCTGGTTGTGGTGGCTCACACCTGTAATCCCAGCACTTTGGGAGGCCTAGGCAAGTGTATCACCTTAGGTCAGGAGTTCAAGACCAGCCTGGCCAACATGGTGAAACCCCATCTCTACTAAAAATACAAAAACTAGCCAGGTGTGGTGGTGGGCACCTGCAATGCCAGCTACTCGGGAGGCTGAGGCAGGAGAATAACTTGAACCCGGAATGCAGAAGTTGCAGTGAGCCAATGTCATGCCACTGCACTCCAGCCTGGGTGACAGAGTGAGACTCCATCTCAAAAAAAATAAAATAGTAAAAAAAAAAAAAAGAAAATACAAAGCTTTCAATTTAATAAGCACTCTTCACCACTTGAAGGCAAATACAAGGCCTACTTTTCTAGAATCACCTGGCCTCTCTAAGCCTTTCAAACGAAACTGAATTTCTCACTTGATACTTGGCTATGACTTGCAATCATGAAAACCAAGAATTGTGTTACGTCACTGTGTATTGCTTGTTACCTGAATTCCACACTACACTGGGATCAAGGGTTGACTCTTTCATGACTTCCTCCATAATCTGTGTACTTCTTTTCCCACACAAAACTAAGCTTTTTTCTAGAGTTCTGCAATTTACAGTTAGTAGACAGAAGTGGTTCTCAAAAATGTAGCCTCTGGACTAGCAGCACCAGAAGAACCTGAGAACTTTTTATAAATGCAAATTCTCAGGCCCCACCCTGGACCTGGTGAATCAGAAACTCTGGAGTAGGGCTCAGCAATCTGTGCTGCAGTAATCCCTCCAGGTGTTCAAGAACCTCTGGCATACAGCACGTAGAAAAATGTTTCCTTCTGTAGGTCCAAAGCCAGGGATACTATATGTTCTGTCTTGATATGAAACAATGACATGTAATTAAAAGACATAAATCTCCTTCCTACTCCCACCCTCCATCCGATGTGTTTTATTTTTATGAGTTAAATAAGAAAACAAGTGGCAGTCAGAGATTCTGTCTAAAAAGGGTATTTACAAGTGTCAGTTCTCATCCAGCCTGATCTCACTCAATACCATTTACACTCTTACCTCTCAAGTTTTTAAAATGTGCCTTCACAATGTAAGTTGCAGGCACACTAGTAGTTCTATAATAAAACACCAAGTAGATCAGAATGTCCAAACTTACTAGAGAAGAAAAGTGGCATCACTGCCTATATTTTCAAATTGTATTCAACAGGAAATGTAAGTTTTGAATTCTTTCACCTTTACACTTCCAAGTTAATAGAATTAAATCAGAATACTCTTTTCTTTCAAAGCCAGGCAAAGTTTTACTGTATTACTTTTTGTTTTAAATGGATATAAAGCAGAGTTCTGGTAGGCACATTTTCTGTGCCTGCAAAGATGCAGAACTAAACAGTTCCATCTGTTCAATATTAAAACAAAAGTCCTGTAAACCTCGGATGGTGAGTGTAATACTCCAGCACTATCACCAAAGCCTCAAATATGAAAAGATACCAAGAACCCCATTAGCAAACAAAATGAGCTCTTGCCTGGAGCAAATTATATAGTTCACATCTATAATTTGGCTTGCCAATAATTTGGCAAGCCAAGGTGGGAGGATCACTTGAACTCAGGAGTTCAAGACCAGCCTGGGCAGTATAGTGAATTCACATCTCTACAAAAAATTTTAAAAATTATCTGGGCGTGGTGGCACACACCTGTAGTCCTAGCTGCTTGGCAGGCTGAGGTAGGAAAATTGCTTCAGCTCAGGAGTACGAGGCTGCGGTAGCTATGATGATGCCACTGCACTCCAGCCTGGGTGACAGAGCAAGATCTAGATAATTATAGTCTGTCCTGCTCCTGTTTACATTAAAATCACTAAGTTAAAATGCTTTCAATCAACAGGATAAAAATTAAGTGAAATGTCACTTTGGAGGTTGGCCAGAAAATAGGCAAAGGAGAAACAGGCACTTCCCACAAGAATAAAAATGGCCAATAAGCATATAAAAAAAGATTCAAAGCCAGGTGCAGTGGCTCACATCTGTAATCCCAGCACTTTAGGAGACCGAAATGGGTGGATAGCCTGAGGTCAGGAGTTCAAGGCCAGCCTGGCCAACATGACTAAATCCTGTTTCTACTAAAAATATAAAACTTAGCCGGGCATGGTGGTGCACACCTGTAGTCCCACCTACTTGGGAGGCTGAGACACAAGAATCACTTGAACCAGGGCGACAGAGATTGCAGTGAGATGAGATCACACCACTGCACTCCAGCCTGAGTGACAGAGTAAGACCCTGTCTCAAAAAACAAACAAACAAACAAAAAACCCACAGGTAAAATTGTGCCTATAACCAGGAGAGAAATAAATCAATGGAAATAGGCCCAGAAATGACACAGATGATGTAATTAGCAAACAAGGATATTAAAAAACATATTATAAATATGCTCCATATGTTCAAGAAGGCTAAAAAGTTTGAACATGATGAGAAGAGAGAAATGGAAGATATATTGACCAAAAAAATAAAAATAAAAAATAAACACTGGCTGGGTGAAGTGGCTCACGCCTGTAATCCCAGCACTTTGGGAGGCTTAGATGCAAGGATTGCTTGAGCCCAGGAGTTCAAGACCAGCCTGGGCCACATAGGGAGATCTAGCTCTATACACAATTTTTAAAAATAGCCAGGCATGGTGGTACACACCTGTAGTGCCAGCTACTCAGGAGGCTGAGGCAGGAGGATCACCTGAACACAGGAGGTCAAGGTTGCCGTGAGCTGCGATTGCACCACTGCACTCCAGCCTGGGCAACACAGTGAGACCTTGTCTCAAAATAAAACAAAAAGAATGACTAGAGATGAAATAGTTACCTCTGCAGATATGGGATTAAAAGCAGTTGAAGTCAGTGAGGCTAGGTGTGGTGGCTCATGCCTGTAATCATTCCAGCAATTTAGGAGGCTGAGGCAGGAGGATTGCTTGAGGCCTGGAGTTCAAGACCAGCCTGATCAACATAGTGAGGTCTCATCTCTACAAAAAAAAAAAAAAAGAAAAACGGAATAAAACATTTTCAAAAAATTTAATGAACACAAAATGTAGACTTTTTCACACAAAGAAAAGCCAGGATAATCATCAGCAGGCCTGCACTCTGAGAAATGTTCAAAACAATTCTTTGGTCAGAAGAAAAATGACACCAGATAGAAATTTGGATCTACACAAAGGAATGAAGACCACTGACATAATAAATACATGGATAAATAGAAAAGATCCTATTTTCTCATTTTTTGATGTCTAGAAATAATTGAGGCAAACGTAGTAACATATTGTGGGATTTATGATAGGTGGAAATAAAATGATGATGAGAATAGCACAAGGGACAGGTGGGGAAATGTAAGAATACTATCATAAGCTGGCAGTCACAGTTGAGGGAGGTGCTAAATCTCTGTGATTCCACCTGGAATACTGCATTGCTCCTGGAAGTGGGAAGAGGGAGTTTCAGAGACTTCCCCCGGGCTCTTCCTACTATAGTGGCTCATACCTACAGCTCAGGGGGTAAAGTGAGAGCTCTGTTACCTTCTAAGCATACTTATATCAATTGCATATTTAGGGACAGATAAATGACAACCAGATGGGGCTGCAGCCTCTTAATCCAGGGATCCATTTATTACCTAATCTTCACACGTCCTCAGTCTTTTGGAGAGGGGACATCGTGGCATTGTGGGTCTTCTGGGGTCAGGGTCAGCTCTAATCCTACATAAACGGCCCTCAAACAGTCTGGGTATTCCCTTTTCATCAGCTACAGTTACTTTCATCAATGACCCCACATCCCTTTGGAGAATAATTAATGAATACCATGTAGTAATGTTGCAGAATCTTTTTCCAAGAATACCCAGCCTCCCCTACAATCAATGAGCTATAGGTCTCAATTGTCTCAGTCTGAAAACTGGGTAGGAAATTGTAACTTTTTGTTGCAGCCTTCTGCGTGCCAGATCTTATTATTGTTGTTTCCTGAATATACAAATCAGGAAATATCCTAGGGCTCACACCTGTAATCCCAACAATTTGGGAGGCCAAGGCAGGAGGATTGCTTGAGCTCAGAAGTTTGAGACCAGTCTAGACGACATAGCAAGACCGCATCTTCACTAAAATTAAAAAAAAAAAAAAAAAAATAGCCAGGCATCGTGGTGCATGCCTGTAATCCCAACTACTTGGGACGCTGAGGTGGGAGGATCACTTGAGCCCAGGAGGTTGAGGCTGCAGAGAGAGATGATTGTGCCACTGCATTCCAAACTGGCCTACAGAGTAAGATTCTATCTCCAAACAACAAAATACCCTAGTCAACTGCCTATATAACTCTCCCCAGGAATGCCATCAGTTTTTACCCAATACAACAGATCCCTGGAGGTCAACGCATCCTGGTTATCACTCTAGTCTTCCTACCAATTAAGTTAATTACATCCACATTGTTGATGATGGTGAAGTGCCACCACCTGGCATCTGCTGTTCTGGCCTTCCACCATTCCCACTGACACCACAAAGCCTGGTCTCACGGCAGCATCTCCTCTTGTCAATCCTGGCCTACAAAGGATAGTGCCCTGAGTCTCTGAAAGATTCAGGTGCCCTTCTCACTAGTGCCTTCCTTGTTAGCCTAGAGAGGGGAGTTCCTGTGAGGTTTCCAAGGGCACGTAGTCAAGTGGTGGATTCCGAATCTGCTGGCATATAACGAACCATTCCAAATTCCTACCTCCCTGTACTTTCCGGCTTCTTTGATGCTTTGCAAATGCAGTTCCATAATCTCCACCTAATTCCCTGCAGCAACTGTTCCATCCACATTTCAAGGAGCCACTGCAGCAGCATGTTAGAGCCCCAGGTGTCCTTGCCAAGCCATTAAATTCTGAGAGTGCTCCCACTTCAGTGTATTCTCATGTATACAGCCTTTAGTCTCCCCATGGTCCAACATCCTTATGTCCAGTCCTCCACCTCCTCTCCCAGATTCTGCCAGTACACACTCGGAAGCTATTGCAACCTTTTTGGCAAAAAATCATTCTCCCAGAGCAGACTGTGCTTGTGACCTTGGGCCATGATGAGGAATGACCATAGCCTGGTGTCAATGTGGGGCAGCAATGATGACACACTTCATCCTGCTGTAAGGCCTTGTTGGAGGCTCTTTGCCTAGTCTCCAGGCAAGGGACAGCTGCTCTTCTCTTAGCAAGGAAAGGGAGCTACTTCTTTTAGCCCAGAGCGTTGAGTGGAAACTGGAGGTTCGAAGTTCTCAGATGTATCCACTTAAGTTTCCCCATACCAGATATCAAGATCCCACTGCTCCTTTCCCCTCCCCTCCCCTCCCCTCTTTTCTCTTCTCTCCTCTCTTTTCTTTTCTCCTTTCTTTTCTCTTCTCTTATTTCTTTTCCTTTCTCTTCTTTTTCTTTTCTCTTCTCTTTCTCTTTCTTTGTTTTTCACATGGGATCTCACTCTGTCACCCAGGCTGGAGTGCAGTGATGTGATCTCACCTCACTGCAACCTCCACCTCCCTGGCCCAAGGGATCCTCAGTCTCCTGGGTAGCTGGGACCACAGGTACATGCTACCACATCTGGCTAATTTTCATATTTTTGTATAGGGATGGGATTTCACCATGTTACCCAGACTGGTCTCAAACTCCCAGGCTCAAGTGATCCTCCTGCCTCAGCCTCCCAAAGTTCTGGGATTATAGATATGAGCCACTGCACTCACATCTCCTTTTCCTTAAGTAATTCTAAATAGACTAAATCATAAAATAAAATTTGTATATTTTGGGGAAATGACACAAAACTGCCATGACAGCTAAAATTAAAAGTTTATTTCTCGATTTTCTGCTGTGTGTATGTGTGCGTGTGCACACTTGTCCTTGGTTGGCGCCCTATGTGTGTACCTGCTGTAGCTATTGGGTCAATCTGCACAATGTCTGACTCCACAATTTCCAGTAAACAAAAGCTCTACACGGCCTAATTTTCAAGCAGTCGAGACTGAAGCAGCAGTCTCCTGTTTTTAATTTGAATTAAACTGCCAAGCTGCACTTGTGTGGGAAACTGACAATATTCAACAAGAAGTTTCCAGGTGAGGCCTGTCACCCTCCAGTGTAACTTTAGGGCCTGCTTGGCAGGGGGACTGGCTTTGGCTGGAGGCTGGGTCAAGAGGGCTCTCCTGGCATGGCACATTCCCATCGTAGGGAGGGAACTCTGTTGGGAGCATGAGATGGACCAAGAAGACCCATCCATTAGGAAAGTGGCCCTTGGTCTGTCCAGTTTTAGTGGAGGAGGGTGATTGGTGCAACGACCACTTCTGATGGGAAAACTAGTCGGAGACATGGACGTTCATTGTCTTTACCATGTGTGCCCCACCAGGACCCAAACTGGAGAGGTGAAAAGTTCCAGAAGACAGATCAAGAGTGGTGGACATGTCATGACTGCCCAGGCTGGGATCCTCCCACCACCCCTTGATCCTGCCCTCTGGAACCCGGGGCAGGCTGGCGGAAGTCCTTTTTGTGGTCTGGGCTTCTGGCCAGGATGCCTATGGCTTCCTAACACCCACGTGGGGCAGCCTAGTGTAAAGATCCTGAAAATAGGGGAACAGCAATTGATAAACTGAACCCAAGATATGACTAAAACTATCTCTGATGGCAAAGCCTTTGATGCTGAAGAGTCTGACTCATAGAAAGATGGCCCTGAGCATGGCACCTCTGACCAAATTGCTCACTCTGACCTACTGAGCATATGAGCCTAGCTTTGCTCACAGTCGGGGCTGGAGGAAGATCTCATGGAGTCCACTCGATAACTGCACTTCCTGTGTGCCTGTCACAGCTGATTCCACCCACACTGTCCTCTACCACAGCCAGCCCAGCCCTGCCATGCCCTGCCATTGCAGTCAGGGCTCTTTGGGGGTGAGTGACACAAAATTCACTTGAGTTGCCTTAGGCAAGAAGGGAAGTTCATTGGTCAGTAAGTTAGCCATGTGCAGGGCAGGGAACAGCTGGGCCTCAGGAATACCTGGTCTCAGAGTCACCAGTGCAGTCAGGATTTGCAGGCTCTTTCCCTTGTCTCTGTCTCCACCTCAGTCTGCAGATGAGTTTTGTGCTCTCAGAGAAACTTTCCCCACAAGGTTGGAGTCAGGCTGTTGGTAGCACGAGACTTCCATCTTCCTGGCTTTGCCCCCAACAAAGGATGGTGCTCCCCTCCATTAGTTCCTATTCAGAAAATTCCAGAAGGAAGTTTCTGCTTGGTGTGATCTGGGTTGGCTGGGTAGCTGGGACACTAAAACTGCCAAACCCTCTAGTGTCATGTGGTTGAAGTAGGGTGGGGAGATGTATTAGTTCACGTTGCCATGCCAAAATAACACAGACTGGGTGGCTTAAACCACAAACACTTATTTCTCACAGTTCTGGAGGCTGGGAAATCCAAGACCTAAGTGCCAGCAAGGTAGGTTACATTCTGAGGCCTCTTTTCTTGTCCCGTAGCTGGTTGCCATATTGTGTGCTCACGTAACCTCTTCTTTGTATTTGTGCAGACAGAGAGTGACTGCACTCTCTGGTGTCTCGTCTTATAAGGACACTAATGCTACTGAATCAGGGCCCCACCCTTAGGACCTCATTTAACCTTAATGACTTCTTGAGAAGCCTCATCTCCAAATACAGCCGTGCAGAGGGTTAGGGCTTCAACATATGAATTTAGAGGAGACAGAGACACTCAGTACATGATGGGAAGAAAAACTTCATGAAAAACGGGGTGCAGTGGCCAGAAAAGGGGCAAATTGTTCTCTCCATTTTCCAAAATACACATCTCACACACACACACACACACACACACACACACACACACACACAAACATATGGTCCTGCCTTTGCCCCTTCCCAACAAGGCCACTCCCCACTCCGTGATTATTTACCTCCCTCCTATCCTGCTCTCTGGAGCTGCCCTTTCCCCTAAGTTGTCCTGTGGCTCACTGATTGCTACATGCAGGCAGGTGCATGTAAAGGTAGCCCGGGGCTGGGGGCCTCCTGGACCATGTGTGTCCTAAGCCCTACCATGGGACTGGGCAGGAAGTGGGTCTCACCCATGTCTACTGCCCTCAGGCAGAGCCTGGCCCTAGGACATGAGCTCAGTGGGTGCTGCAGCAGTTTTGTTGGATTCACTTCAGGCACCCTTTCCCCACATCCACTTGTAAGGTTCTCAGAGCCTTGATACCTCTTGTCCTTGGAAGAAAATAATGTGATTACTCAGCTCACACAAACCTGCTGGTGGCTTCCTGTAATAGAAGGACATGATTTTCTAGTTCAAAAAAATCTACCAAGTGACCAACACAGTGAATGAGGATCTACAACAGGGCACATAATTGGGAAATTTCAGAAAACTAAGAACAGAGAGAAAATCCTAAAATCTTCCAGAGAGAAAAGACAGGTCATATATAAAGAGCCAAGACTCCACATGGCACCGACTTCTTCCCAACAACACTGGGAACTAGAAAATAATAGAGCAATGTTTCCCAGTGTGATGAGAAGTTACATTTAAATTACAGCATTATATCCAGCCAAACTATGAATCAGCAGTTGGGGTAGAACAGTAACATTCTAAACTACGTGAAGGTCAGAAAGCTTGGCTTCCATTCACTCTGTCTCAGGAAGCTACTGGAAGATGTGCTGCAACACAATGAGAGGATAAACCAAGGAAAAAGAAGATCTGGGGCCAGGGAACAGTAGATGCACACAGAAGTAAGCAAGCAGAGTTGATCTACTGCCTGCTTGAAAACACTATTTAAAAATCCCTAACCCAAAGGAGGCCAGAGCTCCCATGAATCTGACCCAACAGATTTTGAAGCCAAAGTTGAGGACATTTGAAGCAAAAGCCTGGCCAGACAGAGATGAGGCTCCTGGGAGGGAACAGGTGCAGTCCTGCTCAGGCTGCAGTGTCCTCGGGCTACAGTTGGACAAGGACTCCCTCTGGGTCACAGCTTCTAGGGACAGAGTTTGGGGTAGTTTGACTGTCTGCATTGTAGGACTCTGGTGATGAGCTCAGCTGGGAAACTGTGTTGTAATGGGAAGGGAATGGTTTTGCTTTTCCAAATCATCTACCCCATGCATGCTTGGATCCACATTGAAATTCAGTGTAGAAACTGCCTTTAAACAGCTAAGCCTGAACAAAGCCTCTGGCTTTGTTCACTCCTTACCCCTACCCATCACCGATGCCAGATCCATCCTCCCAAATATCCTTTCATCATGTTACCCTCCCCACCACCTCATGGCACCTTCTATATGACAGGAAATGCCTCCCACCTCAGCCTGGCATTCAAGGTTCTTTCTGACGTGGCCCACCTCTCACCACCGCACCATATCTCCCTGTGGGCCCTGCCAAATTGGATCAACTTTTTCTATCCATGAGCTGACCTTTCCCACCTCCATACTGTTGCTTACACTGTGACCTTCCTGTGCGTGTTCTTTTCCTCCCTCTTCCCAAGTCCAAATGCTTGCACCACCCTGCACAGCCAACGGTGGTACCCAGGTAGTCTGCTATGGGCCTGGAAAAAGGCTCTGAGACATGCTGGCTTCAGGTGGGACCCAGCACATTCCCAGCTTTGGTGGCTGTGGTGAGAGACCTCTTCTGCTTGAGAAAAGGAGAGGGAAAGGTAAAAGGGACTCTGTCTTGCAGCTTAAGTACCTGCCTGTCCACAGTGGGGCAGAGCACCAAATAGGCTCCTGTGGTCACTGATTTTAGGCCTTGTCTCTTAGACGGAATTTCTTGACCTGCCCTGGGCTGGAGGGGAGCCCACTGCCCTGAAGGGTGAGTCCCAGGCCTGGAAGCATTCACCACAAGTGACTTAAGAGCCCTTGGGCCCTAAGTAAACATCAACAGTAGCCTGGCAGCACTCCCTGTGGGCCTGTGGTGGTGGTCACAGGGCGAGGCTCCTCTGCCTGTGGAAAGGGAAAGGCAGAGTGGGAAGGACTTTGTCTCATGGTTTCAGCGTCAGCTCAGCTGCCGTAGAATAAAGCACCAGGTAAGTTTCTAAGCTTTTTGCCTCCAGTCCCTGGCTCCTACACAGCATCTCTGGATGCACCAGGGCCTGAGGGAACTGGTTGCCCTGAAGGGAAAGACACAAGCCTGACTGGCTTTGCCACCTACTGACTGTAGAGCCCCAGGACCTTGAGTGAACATAGGCAATAGCCACATAGTGTTGACAGTGGGCCTTGAGTGAGACCCAGTGCTTTGCTGGCTTTAGGTCTGACCCAGTGCAGTCCCAGTGGTGGTGGCCATAGGGATGCTCTGTCAGCCCAAGTGGCCCAGCTCCGAATGACTCAGCAGAGAGAGAGAGAGAGAGAGAGAGAGAGACAGACAGACAGACAGACAGACACATAGACAATTTTTTTGGAGAGAAATTACAGGTAGGGAATAAGAGTTTCTACTGCCTGGTAGCCCAGAGAATTCTTCCAGATCTTATCTGAGACCACCAAGTAGCTCCTCTATGAGTCTGCAAGAACCATAGCATAACTGGGCTTGGAGTGTATCTAATAAAGATACACTTTAGATCACCACACCCACCTCTTTCCAATACTTGGATAGCCTTCCCAAGGGTGAGTACAAACAAGCTCAGGCTGAGAAGATGGTGGCAGCTTGACATGAGCCATGGAATATTTGCACCATGGAAAATGGTAAACACTACAGAACAGACTTCTGTTCCCTCTCCGACAGAACCCCTTGTATAACAACAGCACATCACTGCCCTATCCCTGAGCAGAGCGCTGTGTGTTGCAGCAGAGTGGGGGCAGGTGTCTTCTCCCTTGGGCTACAGAATACACATTTTTTTTTCCTCAGCATATGGATCATTCTCAAGGATAGACCATATCTTAGGTCAAACGACAAGTCTTTAAAAATTTTTAAAAATTAAAATAATATCAAATGTCTTCTCTGACCACAATGGAATGAAACTAGAAATTAGTAACAAGAGAAATGTTGGAAACTATACAATCACATGGAGATTAAATAATATGCTCTGGAATGACCAGGGGGGTCAATGAAGAAATTAAGAAGGAAACTGAAACATTTCTTAAAACAAATGATAATGGAAACACAACATGCCAAAACCTATGGGACATGACAGAAGCAAGACTAAGAGGGAAGTTTATGGCTATAAACACCTACTTTTAAAAAGTAGAAAAGCATCAAATAAAAAACCTAACAATGCTCCTTAAAGAAATAGAAAAGCAAGAACAAGCCAAACCCAAAATTAGTAGAAGAAAAAAAATAATAAAGATCAGAGCAAAATAAATGAAATGAAGAAAGCAAAGTATCAATGAATTGAAAAGTTGGTTTTTGTAAAGGATTAACAACATTGAGAAACTTTTAGCCTAACTAAGACTAAGAAAAGAAGACAGAAGACCCAGACCCAAGTGAATAAAATCAAATATGAAAATGGAAACATTACAACTGATACTGCAAAAATTCAAAGGATCAGTACTGGCTATTATAAGCAACTATATGCAAAGAAATAGGAAAACCTACTAAAAATGGATACATTTCTAGACACATCTAGCCTAGCAAGATTGAACCATGATGAAATCCAAAACCTGAATAGACCAATAACAAATACTGAGATCGAAGTCGTAATAAAAAGTCTCCCAGCAAAGAAAAGCCTGGGACCTGGTGCTTCACTGCTGAATTCTACTAAACATTTAAAGAACTCATACCAACCGTACTCAAGCTATTCCAAAACTAGAGACCTTACCCAACTATTCCAAACTCATTCTACAAGGCTAGTGTTACCCTAATACCAACACCAAAGATGCGTCCAAAACAGAGAACTACAGGCCAATATCACTGATGAATATTGATGCAAAAATCCTCCACAAAATATGAGCAAATTGAATTCAACAACACATTAAAGTTAGGGTGCAGTGTCCCAGGTTCACTCAACCCTTCCCCTTCTCCTGTGTGCGTCTACTTTGGCTGTGCTGCCTAGTGGCAGTGGCATTAGCAATGTTGGTGCGTGGGCCTCCCGGGAGAAGGAGAAAGTGAGTATGCCCTTCTCTTGCCTCCTGCCAGGTGTCTGCAGCCTGGCACCAGCTCTGGCCAGGACTTCAAGCAAGGGACCTGGAGATGTTCTTTTCTAATTTCTGGATTGGGAAATGGAGGCAAATTCTGGGTACTAGAGTGAGAACTAAGATGAGGCTTGATCAGGGGAGTCTGGGGTCCTGAAATGCAGAGACCTGAAACCCTCTAGAGCGTGTAGGGAGCTGGGTGTGTGTTCAGTACAGTCACTTCTCTCTGCGTCTCAATGTTCCAGATATTTTGGAGGGGCTGAGATCCTGGGAATTCGTGGAGCCTGGCTGCATGGCCTGGCCATCCTGATGCCCTTGTGTTCTCTATGGCAGGCCCACAAGGCCAAGGAGAATGGCTCCGACAGCTTCATGCATTCCATGGACCCACAGCTGGTGCAACAAATGGAGACCACCCAGAACCTGGTGGACTTCTACATGGCCATTGTCAACAAGACTGTATGTGACCACATGGTTGGTCTCATGCCCAAGACCACCATGCATCTCATGATCAACAATGTGCATGCACTGCTTCATGGGGGCAGGGGGCTCCTGTGGCACTGAGGATGCAGGTGGCCATGTTGAAGCAGGGTGGCTGCCGACCAGCCCTATGGGACCAGGTCCAGGGAGAGCGGCACAGTCCAGACCAGAGCTGTCCCATAGAAATATAACATGGGACTGAGCGGAGTGCCCCATGCCTGTAATCCCAGCATGTTGGGAGGTCAAGGCAAAAGGATCACTTGAGCCCAGGAGTTTGAGACCATGTTGGCAACATAGTGAGACCTGTCTCTACAAAAAAACTTTAAAAATAGCTGGCCGTGGTGGTGACACATGCCTGTAGTCCTAGCTACTCAACAGGCTATATGTTGGAGGATCACTTTGAGCCCAGGAGGTTGAGGCTGCAGTGAGCGGTGATCTCACCCACTGTACTCCAGCCTGCTGACAGAGCGAAATCCTATCTCCAAAAAATTTAAAACTGAGTAGACAGGTGTCCTGGTGGCATGATAGGAGCTGGGTTCCCTCCTAGATTTGTGACCTTGGACAGGTGACTTTTCCTCTAGACCTCAGTGTCCCTATCTGAGTGAGAAAATGGCAGTGGGAGAAAAGGGCAGACCCCAACTCTACAAAGAAATACAAAAATTAGCCAGACATGGTGGCACATGCCTGTGGTCCCAGCTACTCAAGAGACTGAGGCAGGAGGATCATTTGAGTCCAGAAGGTCAAGCCAGCAGTGAACTATGATCATGTCATGGCACTCCACAGCCAGTGTGGCAGTGAAACCTGTTTCAAAAATATTTTTTTCTATTTTTTTCAGAGGGAGTCTCACTCTGTCACCTAGGCTGGAATGCAGTGGCATGATCTCGGCTCACTGCAGCCTCTGCCTCCCAGGTTCAAGCAATTCTCCTGACTCAGCCTCCCAACTAGCTGGGATTACAGGCAACCACCACCACACCCGGCTAATTTTTGTATTTTTAGTAGAGTCAGGGTTTCATTATGTTGGCCAGGCTGGTCTCAAACTCCTGATCTCAGGTGATCCACCTGCCTTGGCCTCCCAAAGTGCTGGGATTACAGGCATGAGCCACTGCACCTGACCTAAAAAAAATGTTTTTATTACAAAAATAAACTCCTATTTCTGAAATTCACTACTGATATGAAGTCACAAGGGAATATATCTTGCACTCTAGCAAACAACAACAACAGGCCAGATTAAATAGAAAATAAAAGATATGTTTAACTCATCAGAAAGCTAAGGACACAAAGAAATCTAGGTTGGGTACAGTGGTTTATGCTTGTAACCCCAGGACACTGGGGCACCAAGGCAGGCAGATCTCTTGAGCTCAGAAGTTTGAGATCAGCCTGGGCAACATGGCAAAACCCTGTCTCGACAAAAAATACAAAATTTAGATGGGCGTAGTGGTACACGCCTATAGTCCCAGCTGCTCAGGAGGCTGAGGTGGGAGGATCAATTAAGCCAGGGAGGCAGAGGGACTGTAGTGAGCTGAGATCACTACAGGCTGTACTCCAGGCTGGGTAAGAGTGAGAACCTGTCTCAAAACAAAAACAAAAACCAAAGAAACCTAAATGATCCAAACTCCAGAAATTGGCAAGTCCTTCATAAGAGAGAAGAGACCCCCTAGCTCTTGTTATTCCTAGTTGAACTATGGTAGGAAGACGAATACTATGGGGGAGAAAAGAGAAACCTGCTGAATTTAACAAAATTTTCACAACCACTTGGGGGCTGGTTTGACATTACAACCTAGAGGACCCAAATCCACAGATGAAGGCTTTCAACCAATCTTACCCCTTAGATGATGAGGTACAGCAAGGTGTAGTACTCTAAAGGTGTGGATAATAGAAGGAAAGCTGACAGAGCTTGACTTCTCCCAAGGGCAAAATACCCTTTAAAAACGAAAGCAGAGGCAGGATTGTTGTGAAATCCAACACAGGCACTCTTGGAGGCTAAGTGGGGTCAGAAATGCTGAGAAACCCATCCCCTAGGCATTGTGGGCATTCCTCTACAAAAGGGCAGGGCACACATGAGAGTTGAGAAAAATATCCTCCTGCCCCCAGCCCACTGATAAAAAAAACTCCTGGCAGCAAGGTTGTAAAGCAGGGAAAGATCTCCCACAGTGATAAAAGCTGGTGGCTTAGCTATGAAGCAAAGTCAGATCTCTGGAATCTTGCCAATGCCCAAAATTCAGGCCCTGGTGAGATGAGAGTTCTGATTCTACCTTCATTCAAAATATTTGAAGCTAGATGCAAACTGAATCAAACTAAACTAAAACTGCAATGAAGTCCCAATCTAGAACTCATATACATCAGATTGAGCCACCATTAAATTGGCCTAACAAAACAAAACAAAAACCAAAGGGCATGCCTTGTTTTAGAATATTTGCTTCAATTTCTCTTTTTTTCCCCAATATAAAACGTCCATCATCCAATCAAATATACAAGACATGCAAAAGCAAGAAAATAAGATTCATGGTAAGGGAAAGGAAGGGCTCAATAGAAGCAGAACTAGAAAAGACCCAGATGTTGAATTATCAGTTTGGATCTTTAAAATAACTGATTAAAAGAAAAAAAAAAGGAAAAAAACCAATAAAATAACTGATTAAAATGCTGAAAAGTAGAGTGGAAAATGTGGAAAACATGCATGAAGTAGTAGGAAATTTCAGCAGAAAATTGTAACTATACAAATATAATGAAACGCTAGAAATAAAAATATTAGAAATGAATAATTCAGTGCAACTATGTATCCATAAATAACTAAAAATAAAAATTTTTTAATGGAGAATTCAATAAACAAGTTTAACAGGTTAACCTTGGAAAGCATCAAAAATCTTAAAGATGGTCAAATGGAAAGTATCCAAACTGAAAACCAAAAGGAAAAAGGGCAGAGGAAAAATCATCTGAGATCTGTAGGTTTATACCAAATCATCTAATATACATATAACTAGAATCTCCAAAGAAGAGAAGCAAGAGAGTATGAGACGAGAGAAAAATGTAAACATATAATGGCCAAGAAAGAACCAGTATTAATGAAAGACACAAACATAGATCCAAGAAGTTCAGTAAACTCTGTAAAAAGAAAAACATCCCTAGACATATCCTAGTCAATCTGCTGAAAAGTAAATATAATGCACAGATGTAGCCATTGAGAACAACCACACATTATGGAAAGGGAAATAAAAATTAAAATGATGAATGACTTCTCACCAGAAACAAATGAGGCCTGAGTACAATAAAATAACTTCTTTAAAATACTGAAAGAAGAAATAAAAGGTCAACATAGAGTCCTATATCCAACTAAAATACCCCTCGAAAATAAAAGTAGGGACATTCTCTGATAGA
This sequence comes from Mandrillus leucophaeus, assembly GCF_000951045.1. Lineage (NCBI taxonomy): Eukaryota > Metazoa > Chordata > Mammalia > Primates > Cercopithecidae > Mandrillus > Mandrillus leucophaeus. The sequence continues at coordinate 330,836 of NW_012099388.1, read as the reverse complement.
CAAAAGCTGAGAGAACTCATGTATATTAAAAACTGCAATAGGGCCAGGTGCAGTGGCTCACACCTGTAATCCCAGCACTTTGGGAGGCCAAGGCGGGCAGGTCACCTAAAGTCAGGAGTTCGAGACCAGCCTGGCCAATATGGTGACACCCTATTTCTACTAAAAATATAAAAGTTAGCTGGGCTTGGTGACATGTGCCTATAATCCCACCTACTTGGGAGACTGAGGCAGGAGAATCACTTAAACCTGGGAGGTGGAGGTTGCAGATCGCACCATTACACTCCACCCTGGGCGACAGAGCAAGAGTCAGTCTCAAAAAAAACAAAAACAGAAACAAAAAAACAGAAAAGAAAAAAACCACTGCAATAGGCTGGCCACTGTGTCTCATGCCTGTAATGCCAACACTTTCGGAGGGCAAGGCAGAAGGATCACTTGAGCCTAGGAGTTCCAGATCAATCTGGGCAACATATCAAGGCTCCATGTCTGCAAAAAAGAAAAAGAAAAATTAGCCAGGTATAGTGGCGTACACTTGTGGTTGCAGCTACTCAGGAGGCTGAGGCAGGATGATCGCTGGAGCCGAGAAAGTTGAGGCTGCAGTGAGCCACGTTCATGCCACCACACTCCAGCCTGGATGACAGAGACCCTGTCAGAAAACAAAAACAAAAACAGTCCATGGGAGCCAAGTGTGCTGGCTCACACCTCTAATACCAGCACTTTGGGAGGCCAAGGCAGGAGGAGTGCTTGAGGCCAGGAGTTTGACACCATCATGGGCAACACAGCAAGACCCACAAAAAATTTCTTACATTTGCGTGGTGTGGTGACATGCACCTGAAGACACAGCTACTCAGGAGGCTGAGGCGGGAGGGTCGCTTGAGTCCAGGAGCTCAAGGCTGCAGTGAGCTATGATCGAGTCATTGTACTCCAGCCTGGCAGCCTGAGCAACAGAGTAAGACTGTCTCTTAAAACAACAACAGCAAAACTGTCCATGGGCTGGATCTGGCCCATGGGCCCCACTTGTTTTCCAACCCCTATAATATATCATCTTAACAAAATAAAAAAGAGAAATACGTAATAATCTTCTTAGAAGCTAAAAATGCAACTCACAAAATTTAAAAACCCTGCCTAATAAAAACTCAACAAACTAGGAATAGAAAGGAACTTCTTTGGGCTGGTCTATGAAAAACTTACAATTAACATTATACTTAGTGATGAAACATTAAGACCTTTATCCCTAAGATTGAGAGAACAAGGAAAGGTGTCTGTGCTCACCACACGTTAAATGTTGCACTAGATATTGTAGCCAGTGCAGAAAGGCAAAAAAAAAAAAAGAAGAATAGTCATAAAATCAGAAAATCAGAAAAAGAAGTAAAAACATTATTTGCAGACTAGACTGTTGTGTATGTATTTAATATAAAACTGTATGGAATATGCAAGAACTATTTCTAGAATAAATGAATTTATCAAGTTGGCATGATTGAAGATTAGCATACAAAAATCAGCCAGGCACACTGGCACATGCCTAAAGTCCCAACTACTTGGGTGGCTGAGGCAGGAGGATCCCTTGAGCTCAGGAGTTTGAGACCAACCTGGGCAACATAGTGAGACCCATCTCTAAACAAACAAACAAAAAATCAATTGTATTTCTAGATGCTAGCAACAAACAACTTAAAAATGAAAATTAGCTGGGCACAGTGGCTGATGCCTGTAATCCCAGCACTTTGGGAGGCCAAGATGGGCGGATCACGAGGTCAGGAGATCGAGACCAGCCTGACCAACATGATGAAGCCCTGTCTCTACTAAAACTACAAAAATTTGCCGGGCATGGTGGTGCATTCCTGTAATCCCAGCTACTCAAGAGGCTGAGGCAGAAGAATCGCTTGAACCTGGGAGGCAGAGGTTGCAGTGAACCGAGATCATGCCACTGCTTTCCAGCCTACCCAACAAAGGTAAAACTCCGTATCAAAAAAAAAAAAAAGAAAGAAAGAAAATTTAAAATATTTAAAAAATCAAATGCTTAAGAAAAAGTCCAATGTAAGATATGCAAGTCTTATGCAAGGGAAGCTACAAAACATCGCTGAGCAAAAAATTTAATACCTAAATAAATGACAAGACATAATGTGTTCATAGATTAGCTGACTCAATACTATTAAAATGTTCATTCTAAATTGACCTATAGACTCAACAAAACCCCATATCAAGATTCTAGCAGTTTGTTTTTTGTTTTTTGTTTTTGTGTTTTTTTAGACAGGGTCTTGCTGTCACACAAGCTGGAATGCAGTGTCATGAACACAGCTCACCCAGCACAGCTAAGTTTGAAAAACAAGATGAGCTAATTATAAAACTTCTATGACAAAGAATCGAGAATAACCAAAGCAATCTTGAAAAAGAACAAAAGGGAAGGATTTACTAGTTTAAAGACTTACTAGAAACAACTGTATATCCATGTTGAAAAAAACTAAACCTCATTCTGTTCACAAAAATTGATTTGAGACGGATCATAGACCTAAATATAAAATCCTAAACCATAAAACTTCTAGAAGAAAATATGTTCTTTGTGACTTAGAGGTCATAAACCCATAAAATAAAAAACTGATAAAGTCGATTTTATCAAAAAAATTTGTTCATAAAAAGATCCCAATAAGTGAATACACAGAGTCTTTAAAAAAAATCATAGCATATCTATCCATCAAAGGATTTATACCCAGAATACAAAGAATACCTACAATAAAAAGACTCCCAACTTTAAAATCAGAAAAGACATGAAAGACACTCCATGAAAGATATACAAGTGAAAAATAAGCATATGAAAAAGTGCTCAACATCATTAATCATCAGGGAAATGTAAATTAAAATCAATTATTTCATATGTGCTAAAATGGCTAATATAAAAAACACTGACAATGTAAATGTTGACAGACATGTAAAGCAACTGCAACTCTCATACATCACTGATGGGAGTACAAAACAGTGAAACCACTTTGGAGAACAAGAGGGCAGTTTCTTTTTTTTTTTTTTTTAATTATTATTATACTTTAAGTTCTAGGGTACATGTGCATAACGTGCAGGTTTGTTACAT
>NW_012099388.1:304039-326938 GCF_000951045.1 Mandrillus leucophaeus | reverse complement strand
AGATCCCATTTGTCAATTTTGGCTTTTGTTGCCATTGCTTTTGTTGTTTTAGACATGAAGTCCTTGAAGAGGGTAGTTTCTAATAAACATGCACTTACCGTATGACCCAGTAATTTTCTACTGTTATTTATCCAAGAGAGATGAGAACATATATCCACAAAAAAACAAAAACAAAAGTCTGTGTAAGAACATCGATAGCATCCTTATTCATAACTGCCCCAAACTGGAAACAACCTAAAAGTCCTTCACTAGGAAAATGAATAAACAAATTGTGGTATATTTACAGAATGAAATACTACTCAGCAATAAAGAGTAATCCTGAAACATACAATATGGATGTCTTTAAAGCATTATCAGTGAAAGAAGCCAGATGCAAAAGAGTACATTATAATATGATGCCATTTATATATAATCCAAAAGCAGGTAAAGCAAATCTTTAGTGATAAAAATTAGGAAGTGATCACTGGAGTAGGGAGGTGCTCAGGGGTGATTTAAATGTACTTGAGAACTTTCTGGGTGAATTTTAATGTTTTATATCTTCTATTGGTAGTTATTACACAGACGTATACAATTGTCAAAACATCAAACTTAACACTTAAAATGTGTGCGTTTTTTAATAATAGTAATTTCTATATATCAATTTAAAATAAAGGTGAGTAGTGGATTCCTATTCCAGGAGTGTTTGTCTCCGATTCTTCACTGGCCTGTTATCTGTTTGCTTCAGTGAGATTTTTGGGCTCCAATCTATTCAGGGCCAGGCCCTTGAGTATGGGATTTATCTTGAAGGGCACAGAATCCAGTGTCCCAGAGACAGCATTTAGAATCTGTGAAGCAATTTTGTGGAAACAACAGTCATTTATTTCCATCGGTTAGTGAGCAACCATTTGACCATTGTAAGGCACTGGCTTGTACATGGACTTCCTTAAAGCACAGCACTTAACCTACTTTATTGCAAGCTAGTCAAAATGGAGTAAAAATTAATTATTCAAAGGCATGCAGAACACTATCACCTTTCATTAATCCCATTCTCTAGCATTTACTGCCCTGATCTTTACAACACTCCAAATTAGTACTAGGACTTTTGGATACAAAATCATTTCCTATCCACAGCAGACATCTTTTCCAAAGCAGGTAGACACTCAGATCATTCTTCCTTATTAGAAAACTCTTTAGTGTTTTCCCTAGCTAAATAGAAAAAAAACTACAACTCTGGGTATATGGTAGGAATTTATTAACAAGCAAACATCTTTGTTCATACCAGGAAGACCAGCAATTAGATTATAAATGACTTCAGAGCAAGTGCAAGAACTTAACAATTTTAGATCATTCCATGAGAATGTCTATTTGCCCAAGAAGGCCCACAAGAAGTGCTCTACAAATGCTGGTTATTATTTTACGCTGTACTTCCTCTGAGAAAATGATGTGACGTACAGAGGTGGGAGTACACATAGCAAAGAAGTCTCCCTGTAAAAGGAAGCTGGGAAATTCAAGTAATGCTGTTTTTGGATAAGATGCCTAAGAAAACTTAGGACAAAATCCTGCTGTGCGTGTGTTTGCTCAGTCCTCAGGAATCCCACTTGACCAACTGACTCCAGAGAGCTACAGCCTCACTGCACAAGCCTCAGATTCATAATTCTAAGTACAGCCATTTAATGTGCACTGAACTGGCTTAAAGGGCACTACTCTGTTGTTATACAGAAACAAATTTTAGCTATCAGAAGGAACTCTGAAATCTATAGAAACATTTTCAGCCTAAAAAGCTTTCTGGGGAATAAACTGTCTACTATAGATAGTTGGTTTTGTATTTCTTCTTCTTTCTTCTTTCCTCTTCCTCTTTCTCTTTCTTCTTTCCTCTTTCCTCCTTCCTCCTTCCCCTTCTCCTTCTCCTTCTCCTCCTTTTCTTTTTTGACAGTCTCACTCTGTCTCTCAGGCTGAAGGGCGGTGGCGTGATCTCGGCTCACTGCAACTTCCACCTCCCGGGTTCAAGAGATTCTCCTGCCTCAGCCTCCTGAGTAGCTGGGATTACAAGCATGCGCCACTATGCCTGGCTAATTTTTGTATTTTTAATAGAGATGGGGTTTCATTGTGTTGGCCAGGCTGGTCTCAAACTCCTGACCTTATGATCCACCCGCCTTGGCCTCCCAAAGTGCTGCGATTACAAGGCGTGAGCCACCATGCCCTGCCTGGTTTTATATTTCTATAATCACCCTCCAAATTCTCATTCTGAAAGAAACTTGAATACTCCATGGATAAAGGCAGGTGACTTGGAGTAAATTACACCTTTAAACTGGTGTAATCAGTGAAGAGGGTTTCGCAGGTGCCAAATAAGACATAAACGGTTACTGAGGAAATATTAAGTATATAAAGCTAATGTCAACTGGGCATGGTGGCTTGCACCTATAGTCCCAGGTACTCAGGAGGCTGTGGCAGGAAGATGGTTTGAGTCCTGGAGTTCACAGCAGTAGTGCACCCTAATTGTGCCTGTGAATAGCCATTATACTCCAAATGGGCAACATAGTGAGACCCCCACCTCTAAAAAAAAATAGTAATTTTTTGAAAAGCCAATGTCGTCAATCAAAGTAAGTAAGGTTGGACTTCTGGAAAGGGTTTAGAAATGCAGGGCTGGCTTGCTGAACTCATTAAAATGTTAGGGTGGCTCTCAAATGTGAGGCGAAAGAATGAATACTTTGAGTACTTCTGAACAGTGTATCTGAGGTCACCAACAAAAGAGGCATCTGTTTTGAAGAGATGAGCCAAGATAAGAATTAAGTTTCCAGGGCAATCTTAGGTTGGAAGTCCCCTAATCAGTCTATATATATCATTTTAGCAGGTGCTTTTGGTGACTGAGAAGCAGATACAGTGTGGTGAAAATAATATACTGGTCAAACAGAAGAGCTGGCTCTGATCTTAACTGGTTGAGTGACCTTGGGAATTCCACTGAGTCTATGCAGAATCAAGATTGAGAGCTTCAGACAAACCAACAGACCTTTTGTTCACTGCTGTACCGCCAGTGCCCGGCACTGTGGGTGGTGACCAATAAAACCTAGGTTTGTAACTTTATTCTGCCACTTACTAACAGGATGACCTCGGGGAAACTACCCATCTTCTTTGAGCTTCTATTTTCTTATTTATAAAATGAAAATAGTAACTACATCCTAAGATTGAGATGGAAGAGCCAGGAGCAGTGGCACATGCCTATGATCCCAGCTACTCAGGAGGCTGAGGCAGAAGGGTTGAGCCCAGGAGTTCAAGTTCAGCCTGGGCAAAATAGCAAGATTGTCTCTTAAAAAAATAAAAAATAAAAATGAACAAGATGGAAACAAAGCATTTGGTAAAGACTAAATAGCCACAATTATCTATCATATACCAATTCATTACATATATTTTAAAAATTAAAATTTCAGGGCATTTCAGTTTTGTCCGACAATTTCCATGATGTGAAGCCAGCTAACTCTGATCTCCAAGATCTCCTTCCTGATTGAGTAAGCTCTCAACACCCATGTTTGTATTGATGATCATGCCCCATGAATCTGATTGGTTCTCTCTACATGGATCTGGAACAGTTAACATGTTAACATGTAATACCTGGAGCTATGGGGTAACTGACAGGAAAAGCAGCAGTAAGAGCTGTAAGAGAATGATGTACAGATGGCAGACAATACCACTTTAGGGGTCCAAAATGGTTTTCTAGTTCCCAGTCCAATCTCATCCTGCCTTTGGGAGTCTCTTAGACAGCTCTGTATCCTTATCTTTTGCCCAAGTTAGCACTGGTGTGCTTATTATTGTAACTAGGCTTTGTTTTCACATGTTCTTTGATCCTCACAATATTCCTATGTAACAGACAAAAGCATAATAGAATGAACATATGGAATCAGACAAGCATGGCCCTGTTAGACACTCAATGTGTAACTTTTGAGTAAGTTAGTAGTGTATGAGTGTCTTTCCTCATAAAATAGGGTAACAACGCCCATTTTGCTTTACGGCTGCTTTGGAAGATACAGACAAAAGTAAGGCATCTGGCAAAAAGCACTTAACAAATTACAGTGTCTATTAGTATTCCCATTTTACAAAAGGGAAAACTATGGCTGATAAATATCAATATTCTTACTACTATACCACACTTGAAATAAAAAATACAAGATTATCAAGTGAGAAACTTGTGAACTCTAAGTGCTTGATTAAACTGTGAGTCCACTTACATGTGGATTTTTTTCAATAAATACATTGAAATTTTTTTGGAGGTTTGCAACAACTTGAAAACACTTGCAGACAAACCAACATTAAGAAAAAGAGTTGTCATGAATGCATAAAACATATGTAGTCTATGTTATCATTTACTACCATAAAATATACATAAATCTATTAATAAAGAGTACAGAGTTGTCAAAACTTATGCACACAAACTCTTACAGAATGTATATGGTACCATTCACAGTTGAGAGAAATGTAAACAAATGTAAAGATCAAGCCTCTGGAAAGGACTGTCAATGCTATCGAAGAGAACCCCGACAGAACATCATGGAAGTCTGGAAGGAGTGCACCACTGAAGACGTCATTGTTGTTATAGAAAAAATCATGGTATCATCAAGCCTGAAACAAGAAACTCTTGGTAGAGAAAACTGTGTCCAGATGTAGCACATGACTTCACAGGATCTATAACAGAGCCCATCAAGGAAATCATGAAAGAGATTGTGGAGATGGCAAAAAAAAAAAAGGTGGGAGGTGAAGGGTTAGCTAACAGACACCACACCAGAGGAATTAAAAGACCAATTGATGGAGATGAGCTGCTTCCAAACTAGTGCCAGATGATGAGGAAGAAGATGCTAAAAAAGCAGTGCCAGAAAATGAATTGACATTAGACAATCTGGCAGAAGGGTTCTGATTACTTAAGACTGCTTTGGACTTCTTTTATAAATGGACCCTTCTATTACACCGGCACTGAAACTAAAGCAAATGGAAGGAGGATTGCTACTAAACAGAAACATTTTTAGAGAAACGAAAACGCAAAACAGATTATCAGGTTTTTCTGTAAAGTCACACCGAGTGTGCCTGCATCTCCTGAATCCCGTTCTATCTCCTCTACCTCTGCCACCCGAGACAGCAAAACCAAGCTTGCCTGTATTTTCCTCCTCAGCCTACTCAACATGAAGACCTTTATGATTATCCACTTTTTTTTTGAGATGGAGTATTACTCTGTCACCCGGGCTAGAGTGCAATGGCATGATCTCAGCTCACTGCAACTTTTGCCTCCCGTGTTCAAGCGATCCTTCTACCTCAGCTTCCCAAGTACCTGGGATTACAGGCGCCTCCTACCACACCCGGGTAATTTTTGCATTTTTAGTAGAGATGGGGGTTTCGCCATGTTGGCCAGGCTGGTCTCGAACTCCCGACCTCAAGCGATCTGCCTGCCTTGGCCTCCCAAAGTGCTGGGATTACAGGTGTGAGCCACGGGAACCAGCTGATCCACTTCTACTTAATGAAAAGTAAGCACATTTTCTCTTCTTCACAATTTTGAAAAATATTTCCTAGCGTACTTCATTGTTAAGAACACAGTATAGGCCAGCCATGGTGGCTCATGCCTGTAATCCCAGCACTTTGGGAGGCCGAGGTGGGTGGATTACCTGAGATCAGGAGTTAGAGACCAGCCTGGCCAACGTGGTGAAATCCCGTCTCTACTAAAAACACAAACAAATTAGCCAGGCGTGGTGGCACATGCCTGTAATCCCAGCTACTTGGGAGGCTGAGGTAAGAGAATCGCTTGAACCTGGGAGGTAGAGATTGCAGTGAGCTGAGACCGTGCCACTGCACTCCAGCCTGAGCAACAAGAACGAAGCTCCATGTCAAACAAAAAACAAAACAAAACAAAAAAACCACACAGTATAATAAAACATGTAACCTACAAAATATGTTTGATTATTTATGATATTGGTAAGGCTTCTGGTCAACAAGAGGCTATAAAAACAGGTAAGTTTTGGGAAAATCAAAAGTAGTATGTGGATTTTCCATTGTGGGGGTAGGGTGGGTTAGTGTCCTAACCTCTGCATTGTTCAAGAGTCAACTGTAATGGTATTACAGTTATGTAAAAAGAGTCTGTCTTTAGAGATACATAAAGTATATTGTTATCAAAGAAACAATGTATCTAGTTTAGGTTTGTTTTGTTTCATTACATTGTAAAAATTATTCATATAAGGCCTCTACCATTATACCACAAATCTCTAGAGGGAATGGACTTTTTAAAAGGTAAAGTATTTCCAGTACCTGATTTGCAGAAAACTATTAATAAATGCTACTAAATGCGACCACTATCCAAAGGGTTCTTAACACACATACGTTATTTCTTTTCCTTTACCCTTGCCTCCTCTTTCTCTCCCATGTTTTAAAGCCTACATAATAGGTACTACTTGGCCCTATGGTTGTTCCCTTGCTTAGAAATACTAATTCTGAGCTACATAATTAGCTAACCACATGATCCAGTATTATACAACAATGAAACACTTCAAAAAACCAACACAAGTTAGGCGCAGTGGTGCACACCTCAAGTTGCCTCTAGTTCCAGCTAATGGGGAGGTTGAGGCATGAGAACCACTTGGGTCCAGGAGTTCAAGGCTACAGTGAGCTATGATCATGCCACTGCTCTCCAGGCTGAGTTACAGAGTGAGACCTTCATCTCAAGGGAAAAAACAAAACAAAACCACAGCCATGTTGTTTCAAGAGTCAGGTAGGTATCAAAACAATGCTGATGAACAGGAAAATTGTGCCAATCTGAAAATATGTGGAAAATCTGCTTGGCATTTTATCTTCCCCTAAAGTACTAATATTTTCAAGCCTGTCAAATTCCCCAAATGAAATGAAAACCCTCACTTACCGTATTGACATGTATGAGGCTATGGAACTTGATTTAATCTGAGAATCCTGAAACTGCTTCTCACTAAAATTCAACATGAAAAAAAAAAAAGAAAACCCATACCAACACTGCTAATAAAACTTTTTTTTTCTTTTTTTGAGACAGGATCTTGCTCTGTTGCTTGAATTAGAATGCAGTGGCACAACCATGGCTCACTGAAGTCTTAACTTCCCAGACTCAAGCGATCCTCTCACCTCAGCCGGCATGCACTACCATGCCTGGCTGATTAAAAAAATTTTTTTTGGCCGGGCGCGGTGGCTCAAGCCTGTAATCCCAGCACTTTGGGAGGCCGAGACGGGCGGATCACGAGGTCAGGAGATCGAGACCATCCTGGCTAACACGGTGAAACCCCATCTCTACTAAAAAATACAAAAAAAAACTAACCGGGCGAGGTGGCGGGCGCCTGTAGTCCCAGCTACTCGGGAGGCTGAGGCAGGAGAATGGCGTAAACCCGGGAGGCGGAGCTTGCAGTGAGCTGAGATCCGGCCACTGCACTCCAGCCTGGGTGACAGCGAGACTCCGTCTCAAAAAAAAAAAAAAAAAAAATTTTTTTTTTTTTTTTGTAGAGACAGGGTCTCAGTTGTTGCCCAATCTGATCTCAAACTCCTGCACTCAATCCTCTTGCCTCAGCATCCCAAAGTGCTAGGATTGCAGGCGTGAGCCACCGAGCCTGAGCAAGACAAATTCTCCAATCAAATGTCAGAATCTGGAATGAGAAATGCAATCGGTGACCTGAAAACAGTTTGGGGAGTGGGGAAAAGCCTACAAACTTGACTGCTTAACAGAGGTATGCGAACTCTGGCCTGCATGAAAAATCCAGATTCCACCTGTCTGTAAATAAAACTGTTCTGTTTCTTTGTTGTTTTTGTTGAGATAGGGTCTCTGTCATCCAGGCTGAAGAGTGGTGGTGTGATCATGGCTCACTGCAGCCTGGAACTCCTGAGCTCAAGCAATCCTCCCACCTCAGCTCCCAAGTAGCTGAGACTATAAGCACATACCAACATGCTTATGTGCTGATAGTCTCAGCTACTTTAAGCTATTTTAAATGGCTAATTTAAAACCCTTTTTTTTTTTTTTTGGTAGAGATGGGGGGATCTCACTATGTTGCTCAGGCTGGTCTTGAACTCCCAGCCTCAAGTGATCCTTGGCCTTGGCCTCCCAAAGCACTAAGATTACAGGTTTGAGCCATCATTCCCAGCTAGTAAATAAAATTTACTCAGAACAGTTACACCTATTTATTTAAGTCTATGACTGCTTCAGCATTATAAGGGCAGAGGTAGAGTTGAGCAGTCACAACAGAGATTATATAGTACGCAAAGCTAAAAATATATCCCATCTGATTCTTCACAGAAAAAGTTTGCTGACCCTAGTCTAGAGGACAAGAAGATTCAAATATCCACCGCTGTCGGCACTGTGGTACAATATAATGAATCAACAATTTTCTATAACACAGGTACATCTTTTGCAGGGCAGTCAAGGCACCATCGAGGATCTTTTGAAAATATATCAAACTTCTAGTAATTTTTCAGACTATGACTCCCAGTAAATGCTAGGCCAGAGCTTGGGAGTCGGGAAAGATGAGGAGGCCAGATAGGCTTGCAATGGTGTGATCCTTTCAGGGAGGCGTGGCTTCCAATCAGTTAATCAATCAATCAATCAATGGAGTGATAGGAAATATTTCCTTGTACTCCCACAGTTATAGAAGATTCTAGTTTAGTCCAACAGATGTGAAATAGAAAAATAATCTATTTTAGTGACGAGAATCTAAACCTTAGACTCTGGCTCAAAAGCTATGCACATAACCCACCCTTCCCTATAGATCTCAGAAAGGGATTCTACCGGCATCCAAATAAAGACCCAGTGAGGTCAAGGATAACCCATATATATTTTCTTTGTTGATAAACAGCACATCTGGCTAGATAACTACATCAGGTTAATGGAGGAAAAAAAGGTGATAAGAACATATATCCATAATACATTTTAGGCAAATCAAATAATGCATCATAAAAATTAATGTTGGAAATATAGAAATACATACAAAGTGGGATATGACTTAAGGGACATCATTTAAGAAAGAAAAGAAAATTGGTGGGGGAACAAGTTATCTCATGACATTTAACAGTACAGTAACAACACATTTTTAAAACCCCAACAATAGTATCTACCAAATTAACATTTACTTGCATTTCACTGATTTTGTGGCTCTCTTGGTTTGGTTGTAGAGTTGTGCAAGAGCATAAGAGTTTACAGCTGGTTTTTGTTTAGATACATATTTAAATAATATTATAATGAATATAATTTAAGCCAATATTGGAATTTGTAAGGATTTTTTTTCTCCTTTAAATAGACCCAAACATTGTGAAGATCTGTGAAACATCATTTATAGTTACAAAATGTAATTTCCCAGTCATTTTATTATTTATTTATTTATTTAGAGACGGAGTCTCACTCTGGAGTACAGTGGCGAAATCTTGGCTCGCTGCAACCTCCACCTCCTGGGTTCAAGTGATTCTCTTGCCTCAGCCTCTTGAGTAGCTGAGATTACAAGTGCAAGCCACCATGCCTAGTTAGTTTTTGTATTTTTAGTACAGACAGGGTTTCACCATGTTGGCCAGGCTGGTCTCAAACTCCTGACCTCTGGTGATCCGCCTCCTCGGACTCCCAAAGTGCGGGGATTACAGGTGTGAGCCACCATGTGGGGCCAAATTTCCCAGTCTTTTTAAAAAGGGAGAGACAAAACTTTCACTTCTAACAATACGACAGACTAGGTTACATATATATTCATTTCTATATGTGATATTTTTATTAGAAATACATTTTGAAGATACGTTAACAAGTAAAACAATAAGAAACAGATGCAAACCATGTTTTAGATTGTATCCAAGCTAGGAAAACCATTTGAAAAGAATATTTCTGGGACAACTTGGGAATTTCAATATGGAATGGGTGAATGCAGGAACTCTTAAATTCCAGGGTTCTACAATTACGATAAAATCACCAGACTGAAAGGAATGAAAAGTGCTTTAGAATCTAATCCACACCTAGTGTTCAGATCCCTTCTATAGTAGTGGGTTATTTCCCTGTCTAGCAATAGGGAATTTCTCAGCTCCTGAGACACTCCATTCCAAATCAGCTCACCTATAATCATTAGAGCTTCTTGATGAACAAAAATGTTTAAAAAAATTTAAATAAGATACTGCCTATAAAAAACAACCGAGCCATTTAACAAATGCTGTTCGCTACTGTTCTCCTTGGGGTAGGAGGGATCTTGAAAGCAAGACTACCAAAAGCTAAAATGTGCTATGTGACTACATTAATGAAAAGAAAATAAGCTTACTATAAATAAGAATGTTCTTGATAAGTATTTTGGATAAGATTCCCTTTCTAAATGTAAATAGATATCCAATATTTACTGGAATGTCTTTCACAAATCTTTCAGAATTGAAAACTTCTACTCAATTATTCCCTGGGCTGGGCGTGGTGGCTCATGCCTGTAATCCCAACACTTTGGGAGGCCGAGGCCAGCAGATCACAAGGTCAGGAGATCGAGACCAGCCGGACTACTAAAAATAGAAAAATTAGTGGAGTGTGGTGGCATGCACCTGTAATCCCAGCTACTCAGGAGGCTGAGGCAGGAGAATCACTTGAACCCAGGAGGCCGAGGTTGCAGTGAACTGAGATCATGCCACTACACTCCAACCTAGGTGACAGAGCAAGACACTGTCTCAAAGAAAAAATTATTCTCTAATGAATATGAATATACAATGTGCATTCTTAGTCAACTATTATCCTGTAATACATATACTTACCTCCTGTGCATCTGTTGCTGCCTTTGCATCATCCTCATCATAGCGGTTACAGTTGTACCTTCAAGTAAATAAAGAGGATTCCATAAAGAAAAAAATCAATGAAAAGAAAAAAAAATCATAGAATTTTAACCTGAATTTACAGGTTAACACCAACATTGTGTTTTATAACAGAGAAACTGAGATGTTAAAACACCCAGGGTTCTAATGCTATAATGACAGAATTATCAGGCTGAAAGGATAATTGTAACCTATATCTAGTGTTTGAATCCTCTCTGTAATAAATCAGTTCTCTATCCAGTGATAGGAAATTCCCCACCTCCTGAGGCAGTCCATTTCAGATCAGCTCACATATCATTATTAGAAAACACTGTCCTCCTAGAACTTTTATTGACTATTGTCTGAATTCCTAACTCAAGTTTTTGAGAAAGAGATAATCTTATCTCTTAGGCCATCTGTTATTTAGGCCAAATATTTCTTTTTTTTTTTTTTTGAGGCAGAGTCTCGCTCTGTCGCCCAGGCTGGAGTGCAGAGGCGCGATCTCAGCTCACTGCAAGCTCTGCCTCACAGGTTCACGCCATTTTCCTGCCTCAGCCTCCCGAGTAGCTGGGACTACAGGTGCCCACCACCACGCCCGGCTAGTTTTTTTGTATTTTTTAGTAAAGATGAGGTTTCACCGTGTTAGCCAGGATGGTCTCGATCTCCTGACCTCATGATCCACCCACCTCGGCCTCCCAAAGTGCTGGGATTACAGGCTTGAGCCACCCCGCCCGACCTAGGCCAAATATTTCTAATTTTCCAGGATTATTCACCTTATCTGCTCTTTCATAAACCACAGAAAACCAACAGTTGACAACCTACCATGTAATAGACACTGTGCTATGTGCTTTGCTATTACAGTTTTTCAGAGTCTTTTAAAAGTGCATAATATACAAAATGGTGGGAAGGGGAAACGGGAGCCTACATTATGGGAGCAGCTATTTCTTGAATGCTTACTACATACCATGCTCTTGGCTAAGGACTTTAAATGTACTAACACATTTAATCCCTTAAACATTTTATGAAATATGCATTATTTTCTTCATTGAGAAGAAGAAGAATAAACTTTAGAGAGGATGGGTAGCATACTTAAGGTCGCATAACTACAGAGTTTCAGAGCTTAAACTTTTGCCTGTCTCCCAATGGAGGCTTATGCCCTTAACCAGTGAGAAAACTGCTCATATGCTGTGTAAGATTCTTTTTTTTTTTAAGACAGAGTTTCGCTCTTGTTGCCCAGGCTGGAGTGCGATGGGGTGATCTTGGCTCATCGCAACCTCCACCTCCTGGGTTCAAGCGATTCTCCTGCCTCAGCCTCCCGAGTAGCTGGGATTACAGGCATGCATCACCACGTCTGGCTATTTTTGTACTTTTTATAGAGACAGGGTTTCTCCATGTTGCTCAGGCTAGTCTCAAACTCCCCACCTCAGGTGATCCACCCGCCTCAGCCTCACAAAGTGCTGGGATTACAGGTGTGAGCCACCACACCTGGCCCAAGATTCTTATATTAGTTCAAGTAAGTCATCAATAAAATGAGGAAAGCTAGATATATATATATTTATATAGAGAGAGAGAGCGCGCAATATATATATTTTTAAAGAAAAAATACGACAAAGCCTTTTAGCAAGGCTTTAAAGCATTCCACAATGTCTAATGATGTGCAGGGTAAAACCACCTGCAGGTTGGGTTTTGCCAACAGCATGTGAGTTTTCAATTTTGGTCTAGAGAGACACACTTGATAATACAGTTATTCTCTGAAAAAGTCATGTATCTTCACAACATTCTGCCTTTGCTCATGTCGCAACTTTGGCCCTAAATATTTTTTCTACTACTATATTGAAGGAACACACTTCAAAATAATAAGAGCCATCTATGACAAATCCTCAGCCAATATCATACTGAATGGACAAAAAACTGGAAGCATTCCCTTTGAGAACTGGAACAAGACAAGGATGCCCACTCTTATCACTCATATTTAACATAGTATTGGAAGTGCTAGCCAGAGCAATCAGGCAAGAGAAAGAAAAGGCATCCAAATAGGAAAAGAGGAAGTCAAATTACATCTCTTCACTGACAATGTAATTTATACCTGGGAAACCCTAAAGATTCTGCTAAAAGACTCCTAGACCTAATAAACGACTTCAGCAAAGTCTCGGGATAAAAAAATGCACAAAAATCAGTAGCATTTCTATACACCAATAATCTTCAAGCTGAGAATCAAATCAAGAACACAATCCCATTTACAATAGCCACACACACTCAAAGTACCTGGGCATACATCTAACGAAGGAGGTGAAAGATCTCTACAAGGAGAAGGAAATCATAGACTACACAAATGGAAAAGCATTCTATGATCATGGATAGGAAGATTCAATATCATTAAAATGTCATACTACACAAAGCAATCTACAAATTACCAATATCATTTTTTTTTTTTGCAGAATTAGAGAAAAACTATTCTAAAATTTATATGGAACCCAAAAAGAGCCTGAATAGCCAAGGCAATCGTAAACCAAAAGAATAAAGCCAGAGGCATTACATCTTCTGACTGCAACCTATACTAAACTAAACTAAAGAACTAAAAGTAGAATTACCATTCAAACAAGCAATCCCATCACTGAGTATATAACCAAAGGAAAATAAATCCTTCTGTCTGCACTTGTACATTCATTGTAGCACTTTTCACAATAGCAAAGGCATGGAATCAACACAGGTGCCCATCAATGGTGAATCATATAAAGAAAATGCAGTGTATATATACCATGGAATACTATGCAGCCATAAAAAACGAAACTATGTTATTTTTGAGAACAAGTATACAACTGGAGGTCATTATTCTAAGCAATTTAACACAGAAACAGAAAACCAAATACTGCATGTTCACACTTGTAAGTGGGAGCTAAACATTAGGTATACATAGACACAAAGATGGAAACAATAAACACTGGAGATACCAAAAGGAGAGAGGGAGGGGAACATGCAAAGGTTGAACAACTACCTGTTGGGTACTGTGTTCACTAATCAGATGATGGAATCATTAGAAGCCTAAACCTCAGCATCACGTAATATACCCAAGTAACAAATCTTCACATATAATCCCTGAATCTGAAATTCAAATAAATGAAATAAATGGTATTGGGAAAACTGAGTATCCACATATGAAGGAACGAAATTGAAGTCTTATTCCATAAATAAAAATCAATTCAAAGTGAATTGAAGTCTTAAACACAAGACCTGAAACCATAAAATTCCTAGAAGAAAACATGGGAAATTTCCTTGACTTTGACCTTGCCAGTGGTTTTTTGGATATGACTCCCAAAACACAGGTAACAAAAGTAAAAATAGACAAATGGGTTCAACCAAACTACAAAGTTTCTGTACATCAAGGAAACAATCAACAAAAAATTGGAACCTATGAATTGGTAGAAAATATGAGCACACCACGTATCACATAAGGGGTTAATATTTAAAATAATAAGAAACTTAATAGCAAAAAAAATGTGCATTAAAAATGACCAAAGCACCTGAATAAACATTTTTTCAAAGAAGACATACAAATGTTCAATAGATATATGAAAAGATACTCAACATCACCAATCACCAGATAAATGCAAATCAAAACCACAATGAGATATCATCTCATACCTGTTAGGATGTCTATTATAGGAAAGATAAAAGATAGCAAGTGTTGGTGAGGATGTGGAAAAAAAGGAATCCTTGTACCCTGTTGGTTTGAATGTATATTGGTATAGCCATATGGAAAACAACATGAAGTTTTCTCAAAAAATTAAACATCGAACTTTCATGTGATCCAGCAACTTCTCTAGTGTATACTCAAAGGAAATGAAATCAGTATCTTGAAGAAATATTTCCACTCTTATTTATTGCAGCATTATTCACAATAACCTAGATAAGAAACAACCTAAATGTGCATCAATCAATGAATGGATAAATTGTGATGTATAAATATATGTATGAATATATATATACACAGTACGCATATATTCCATTATATATTATGTAATAATATACATAATTATGTATAAATCTAAAAGAGTTGAATACATAGAAGCAGAGGATAGAATGATGGTTACCGGGGCAGAGAAGTGGGGGGAAATGGGGAAATATCAGGCAAGAGTTATAAAGTTGAATTTGTATAGGATGAATAACTCTAGAGATCTAATGTACAGCATCATGACTATAGTTGATAATACTGTACTGTATACTGGAAATTTCCTGAGAATAGATTTCAGGTGCTCCCCACACACAGACACACACACACATGCACACACACACACATGCACACACACACAAAGGTTACTGTGAGGAGATGGATATGTTTTTCACTTTACTTTAGTAATCATTTTACTGTGCGTGTATACACATGTTAAAAATCATGTACATTTTAAATATATACAATATTTTAAAATAAAATTGACTATATAAAAGGAAACTTTATAATCGAGAATTTAAAAAGCAATAGCATGAAAAACAAAATTGGTATACTAGACAAAAATATGAGATATCATCAGGGAAGACACTATTCAGAAGAAAATTAGTGGAACAAACAGCGCTTCAAGAATTTAAACTTGGTAAGTTATCACTTCAGGCCAAGCTGGGAATGCATCAGAGACTAGTAAGTATTGATATGTAGAAAGAGGAGGGATATTCTAAAAACTAGAATGAAATGAGTAAAAAAAGCATAGAACCAGAAAAATGAAACAGTTATTCAGTAGACATGGTGAGGATCAGAAGTTTTCAGGGATGAGAGACTGGGGTGTAATTCTATAAAGGTAAATTGAGATCAGTTTGGGAAGACCCTTGACTGCCAGACTGAGGGGCTTGACATAAGTATAGATTTTTAAAAATCTTCTTTTAAGGGCACCAGACAGCTGTAGAAGCAAAACACTAAAATTTCAGAGAGCTAGGAGCCCTTCCTCAGTGAGTTGATATGGCCAGCCATTTACTTCTCTGGGAATACTTGTCAAGTCTAGGCCTATGCTGAGGATTGAGCTTGGCATAAGCAGAGAAACTCTAGTAGGGGAAAGAGAAAGCAGTGGAACACTTGGATGTGGGCTGGTAGGACTAACTGAAATCTAGAAGAGCCCCAGATACATATCTGCTTTTCAATGTAAGACATTCACTGAGTGTTTGAAGGGGAGAGGGTATGGTGTGCTGGAAGACTGGGCCAGAAAAATCCCACAGGAATATCCCACAGTCTTATTTGGGAGTAAATGCTTAGGAGAGAGTTCCACCAGAATGAGGGCCTTACTACAAACACACCTCGAGTCTTGTTCTTGAGACATTTGAAACTAGAATAAGACTATGTCTAACTAAAGGTACCACTGAGCACTGATCTAGCTCAGATTTTGGCAAGAATGAAGTGTTCTCCCCCGTATTCAAACATAGGAAAGAGCAAATTGTCTCCTGTTGAAAATAACACTGATTTTAGTTTTTATGATTCTCTTATACACAACATTCAGCACATAGTAAAATGTTATGAGGCCTATGAAGAATCAGGAGATATTTGAAGAGATAATGGTCAAGACTTTTCCAAAATTGAAAGAATCAGCCCACAGATTCAAGAAGCTCAGCAAACTCCAAAATAAACATATAGGAAACCACCCTAAACAACTATTGTCAAACTTCCGAAAACCAAGTAAAGATAAAGCCTTAAAAGTAGCAAGTGAAAAACTGTACATTATCTACAAAAAGAAAAAGTTATATCTGACTTTTAAACAGAATGATACATGACTTTTCAGCAGAAACTATGGAAGTTAAATGATAATGAAATGACACTTTAAAAGTGCTAAAGGTGCGAGAAGGATCTAGAATTTTAAAGCCAGCAAATCTGAGAATTGTATATCTAGTAAAAATAGCCTTGAAAAATTAAAGCAAAGTAAAAACGTTTTCAGATAAAAAAAGAAAAAGCTGAGATACCTACTAAAAAAGCATTAAAGGAAATTCTTCAGTTAAAAGAAAACTTCTTCCAGATAGAAGCATGAAATGCAGGAAGGGATGAAGTACATAGAAAGAGCAAATATGTGTGTAAGTATAAAAGAATATTGACAACATAAAGTCAAAATTACTATATTATGCTTTTACACAAGTATAAAAGTAAAATATGTTAGAACAGTAGTACAAAAGGCAAGAGGATTTAAATAGAATTAAATTGCTTACAGGTTCTTCCATGCTAGTATTGGTAAAAATATCCGTTTAAGTTCTTCCATGCTAGTATTGGTAAAAATATCCATTTAAATTTGAGCCAGAAAAATCTCATAATAGGTTCAAAAATTCATTTTTATTTTTAAAATATAGAAAGTCAAAATTCTAATAGTAAAGTGGAATAATACAAATGCCATTTATTAATGCAAAATAAGGCAGGAAATAAGGGGTATGGGAACAAAGAAGGGAAAAATCAAAAGCAAATAGCAATACAGTCAACTTAAGCCCAGCTAGATCATTACACTAAGTGTAAATGAACAAAATATTGTGATTAAAACTCAAAGATTGATTTTTCACACATTGAAAATATATTATTTTTTAAAATATGCCAATAATTTACAACTTACTTAAAATGGATAACTTTTTTTGAAAAATACAATTTACCAAAAGTAACCCAAGAAGAAATAAAAAGTCAAAATAGCCCTATATCTGTAAAGGAATTTGAATTTGTAGAATTCAAGGTGTAATTTTAAACCTCACCATAAAGAAATCCAGAATTTTCAGATTCTGTGTAGGATGCAGAATGCCAGAAATACTATGTTCCCTACACAACAATAAGAAAAAGCCAGATAATCTACAAAATCATAAATGTGTATGAATCCTTTAGAAAGCTGAGATCACAGGTTAACCAATTAGCCTGACATTTAGGGAAAAACAACTTCCACCCAGTTGAGAGAGGAGGCAAGCACTGTTTCACCCAAAGCAGGGCATGGAATGAGACTAGTTGTTACACAAGTGTATAAAATAATACATTATATCTTTAACTAATTGCTAAAGATGAGTATGAGCTACTGTGAGAGTATAGAAGCTCTGAGAACTTCAGACACTAAAGAGGGATTCCAAAACAACTCATAGACACTTCCCTACGGATGTTCACTGTGTGACCATCAGAAAGATTGGGAGAAAGGTGGAGACCACAGAAAGTTTCCTTCATAGTGCAGGCATGGAGAGAAGAATGGTTGTTGTTGCAAAAGAAAAAAAAAAAGCAGGAAGCTGCATTTGAATACCTCTAACCTACAGAACAAAAGCATTAATCCACTGCAGGAGAGGCATCACTCTGACAACCCTAGTGAATAGGTGAAGATGTATTGCAACTTGATGAAACATAAAGGAAAAACAACAACAAGAAGCAAAATAACACTAAACCTTGAACATGAAGAAAGAACAGGAAACTGTCTTGGGACCAACAATTAGAGACCTACTACATCAAGTGAAGGGGCAGGTGCACTGAGAGAGCCCTGCTTCTGAGACCTAGGGGCACAGGGCCTGCCTAAGACTGAAACTGGACCAGGACAACAGAGAAACCACCACAAACTCACCTTCCACTTCCCAAACACAATATCCTAAGCTTCAAATACACAAAGCAAAAACTTATAGTACTAACATAAGAAATAAAAAATACGCATTTGTAGTTAGAGACTTCAACATTCTTTTTAAGTAATCTATAGAACATAGACGGGAAATGAATAAGGATATGAAAACCTGAACAAAACTATCAACGATGTTGTCCAAACTGACATTTGTCAAGCACTTCTGCCAACAGTAACAGAATACACATTCTTTTCAAGTGCACACGAAACCTTCATCCAGATAAACTATATTCAGAGTCATAAAACAAACCTTAACAAATATAAAAGAATTGAAATCATGCAATGTGTGTTTTTGATTATAACAGAATTAAATTAGACATCAATAATAGAAAAAAAGGTGGAAAATACACAAATATTTGGAAGTTAAACAGCAAATTCCTAAATAACTAGTGGTTTTAAGCAAAAGTAACAAAAGAAATTAGAACATATTTTGAATTTAATGAAAGTGAAAATATATCAAAATCTGAAAGATGCATCTAAAGTAATGCTTTGAGGAAAATTTATAGCATTTAAGGTTCATATTAGAAAAGAAAGTCTTAAATCATCAGTCTAAACCTTCATTGTATAAAACTAGAAAAATAAGAGCAAATTAAATCCAAAGCAAAGTAAAAGGAAATAAATGAGGATAACGGCAGGAATCAATAAATTTGAAAACAGAAAAACAATAGAGAAAAAAGTGAAACCAAAAATTGGTTCTATTAAAAGATAAAGTTAAAGCAAAAGAGAGACGACACTAATTACAAATACCAAGAATGAAAGAGAATAGCACTACAGACCTTATAGATGTTTATTTTACATTGTGACTTCTTCTTTTTTCTTTTTCTTATTTTTGACAATTTTAT
Organism: Mandrillus leucophaeus; assembly: GCF_000951045.1. Lineage (NCBI taxonomy): Eukaryota > Metazoa > Chordata > Mammalia > Primates > Cercopithecidae > Mandrillus > Mandrillus leucophaeus. Next base: position 307,755 of record NW_012099388.1, on the reverse strand, counting down.
CAGTTTGCCATTCATTCCATGTTTGCTTCAAGGAGGAAGAAATTAATATTTAGAAGGTAATATCAACAGTATTTGAAAACTACTTGAAAAGGAGAGACGGAAATGGGGGAGAGAAAGTCAATTAAACAGAATGTTAGCCTGAGATGCCAAATTTATAATAGAAACTTTGTTGATATGTTATTTCTGGGGAATGTGAGTCTGAGTGAGATAATCAATTGGGGCATGCTAGGTTTTCATTTATCTGAGGGACATCCAAATAAAGATGTCTAGTAGGCAGATAAATATGTGGTTTGGTGTTTGAAAGGAGGTCTGAAGTAGAGATTCAAGTTTGGGAGTCGCCAGCATACAGGTAGTATTAAAACCATGGGAGTCGAGTGGTGATATGTAGACTGAAAAAGCTGAGGCCCAGGATGATGTCCCCTGACTTTCTGAAAGTAGTTTCCAATTCGTTGGTACCACAAGACACCACAGGGAGCATTCCCAAGTACCAGGAAAAAGAACTAGCATAAGCAACTCAAGACTTTTGTCCTCAAAGAAGAACCTAGAACAGCTCACTATATTAAAATGGGGTTGGCGCTATGTATACAAATAGTGCGCAAGTGCATGCAGGCACTTCTTGGACTTAAACCTATTCAGAAGAGAATAAACTTTCTAAATAGATTTTAGTGGCTAGACATAAAAAGTAAGCTGAGGAAACATCTAACGGCAATAATGGAGCTGCCAGATAATGTGGACAGCATTGATTGTTCTTGTTTGTTTTTTTCTTAAGTATCATAAAAAACTAAAAACAGATGGTAAAGATTATGATGTTTTAAAGATATTGCTAGAATGTTATCAATAAATATTTCAGAACAGATAATAAATATTCCAGGCATATGAGCATAGGCATATTTAGAGCGAGAAAATCAATTTTCTGCAATTAGCTAGAACTGACATTCATACTATTGTACACTATTACATCCATCTCTCAGTGTCCAAATTCTTGCTTCCATTTTGAAAACCAAGGCTGGTTTGGTGAGGGAGAGAGATTTGCTTCTGTTTACTCTCTTATAATGAAAATCTTTTTTTCTCTTGTGTGGTAGCAAGAATTCTCCCTATATGATTGTGTGGAACTATAATCCTTCAATAACATCTGTGATTCATTTTAGTTAGTGAAAAATAGTGTTTCACTTTTATACTTTACTTTGCAAAGAAGAGAGATTCCCTCATGGTAACTCAAGAAAAAAAGACTCTGGTAAAGCTTCCAAAATTGTGTATCATTTGCTTGTTGCAAAAACTCGCTTTTGCACTTATAAAATATTAATATAAAGCAATACAAAGCAATATAGAAGTTACTATTTTCTCGTCAGCAATTTAATCTTGCAAAATGGATTGGCAGCTTTTAGATGCAAGAACAATGTTTTATACCCTTTTGGATCGCTAAAGAACACAGGAAATGGTTCATTACATTGTTGACAGCTAATACTGAAATGCGACAAGTATTTATAAAATTAGAACATACCTTGCCTGCTAGGCGGCTGCAGATGATTCCATTGCTAGATATAAGACAGTCAGTCAGAGTAGTTTTTCCTGTTAAATAAAATAGGGACATCAATTCAAATCCATGTCTTTCTTAAAAGGGGTCATGGATCACACTTATAGATTTAAAATCTGGTCAGAAGAACTGGTTTAGTAAAGATTTTCAATTTACCTATGCTAGGTGACAAAAGACAAAAGAGATTTATTAGACTTTTGAACAGAGTATCATCTAGAAGGACACAGATGCTAGCACTCTATATTGCTGTAATCTTATCTCCAACCCTGTGGATCTAATCACCCTCATCTGAAAAGTTGTCAAGCAACTTAAAGCCATTTCAAAAACAAAAAATTCAAGTTCTGGTTTAAAAAACAACATGACATACTACAAAGAAGAATGCTACTCACTAGGTAACTGTGTTCATTTCAAACGCTTTATAGCAAGGCAGGCTTCCCTAACATCACAGAAAACTTTTAAAGGAAAGACTCGCTTCTTAGCAAACACCACTCTCAGCTGCCCACAGCTTCACTCCACTGAGACATACAGAGACACACCTCCCTTATTTATCAAAACAAGCACTTTTAAAAAGGATTCTTACCATGGTCAACGTGAGCCAAAACACAAATATTCCTGATGTTGGCAGTGTTTTTCTGGAGATGAATCATCTTATCCAAACTGTTGAGCACCATGGTTACTTATTTCCTGTTACTAAAAATTAAGTAAGTATTAGCCCAGAGGCTAAAGGTCGGGGCAAAAGAAAAAAATAATAAACGCTAGGAGGTGGCAAGGCTTCTCAAACCCCTTAAACTAAGAACCCAGTGAATGTTTATTGATGAGACACACCACCTAGGCCTAAGTCCCGTTCGAGCACTAAAGTCAATATCCTGGCACGATTACACTTAAGGAGTTTGCTCATCCTTCCGGATCCGAAGGCTGCGATGAATCACGCAGCTCGAGGCGGCTGGGTGCACAGTGACACCAGTAACCCTGCCGGTAGAGGAGTACTCGGGTAAACGTCTCCAGGCCAATGACCACGTACAGGAAGGGTTGCATGCAGGAGGGAGAGAAGATGCTGAAGAAGATGCTCCCTTTCTCTCCTCAGTCTTCCCCCAAGTCCCTCATTCTGACATTCTCGCTAGTCCTTGCGCCAGGTCGAATACCCAGCTTTATTCCTGCCCACGGAGCCCGAACAAACTTTTGGGTCACGTGCTTATTATCCAAGCAGGTGCACTGCTGGTCTTTCATTCCTCTCTAAATAAAAAGGAAAAACCTCTACACTACATGCCCTTCATTTCGGCAGGGTCCCGGATTCGTTCTCTGAGAATCGCTGGTCCACAGAGACACGCCACCGCCCCGGCCCCAGACTGGAATCGACACTCCGGGAACTACAGCTCCCAGCCAGCGCTCGGTCCCAGCCCCGGTTCCCGCCTCAGAGCCGCAGCTAGCGGGGGCCTCCAAGCACCGCCCAGAGGCTGGCCGAGGAGGATGCCAGTCCCCAGAGCGAGCCCGCACTCACCGGCGGCAGCAACCCCACGAGCCCAGCTTCTCCTCTCGGCTCCGCTCGCAGCCACACCAAGAGCTTCCGAAACGCAGAGATCTCTGCGGCTCCTGCACGCCCGCGCGCCAGGGGGCGGGGCCGGCTGACGCTCGACCTTTCACCCGCGCGCCTCTGGCGCCACCGGAAGCCGGCGCCGGGTCTGTCACCAGGTGTCCCTCTGTTGCCTTGACTACGGCGGGCGCTGTGGGAGTGGAGAAGCCGCAAGTGCTGAGGCGCGGTGGAGGAAGGCATGGGAGCCAAGAGCATGAGGAGCTGGTGTCTTTGTCAGATTTGTACCTGCGGGTAAGAAATGGCTGGTGTAGTGGCGGGCCGGGGCTTGGGAGCCGACTCCTCGGGAACCCTGAGAATGGCCGTCCCCCGCAGATCAAGGGACGAGGACGCAGCGACATCCCCACTTATCTCATAAGCTCCACGAATACTCGCTCCGCACCCGCCGGCTACCTGGGGGTAAAACGTTTCTTCGTAGCCCCTGAGACTCCCAAGCAAGGATGCAAAGTAAACAATATATGTGAAGCAGCGACGGGATATAAGACTGGTGAGTAGTGGCATGTGATCCGACTGGGAGAATGCATTTCCACCCCGTCATCCCTCACCACAAAGATGAGAAAGAACAGTGCTCAAGGCCCTGAGTCTGCAACCCAT
>NW_012099388.1:300228-302890 GCF_000951045.1 Mandrillus leucophaeus | reverse complement strand
GGAGGTGGCAAGGCTTCTCAAACCCCTTAAACTAAGAACCCAGTGAATGTTTATTGATGAGACACACCACCTAGGCCTAAGTCCCGTTCGAGCACTAAAGTCAATATCCTGGCACGATTACACTTAAGGAGTTTGCTCATCCTTCCGGATCCGAAGGCTGCGATGAATCACGCAGCTCGAGGCGGCTGGGTGCACAGTGACACCAGTAACCCTGCCGGTAGAGGAGTACTCGGGTAAACGTCTCCAGGCCAATGACCACGTACAGGAAGGGTTGCATGCAGGAGGGAGAGAAGATGCTGAAGAAGATGCTCCCTTTCTCTCCTCAGTCTTCCCCCAAGTCCCTCATTCTGACATTCTCGCTAGTCCTTGCGCCAGGTCGAATACCCAGCTTTATTCCTGCCCACGGAGCCCGAACAAACTTTTGGGTCACGTGCTTATTATCCAAGCAGGTGCACTGCTGGTCTTTCATTCCTCTCTAAATAAAAAGGAAAAACCTCTACACTACATGCCCTTCATTTCGGCAGGGTCCCGGATTCGTTCTCTGAGAATCGCTGGTCCACAGAGACACGCCACCGCCCCGGCCCCAGACTGGAATCGACACTCCGGGAACTACAGCTCCCAGCCAGCGCTCGGTCCCAGCCCCGGTTCCCGCCTCAGAGCCGCAGCTAGCGGGGTCCTCCAAGCACCGCCCAGAGGCTGGCCGAGGAGGATGCCAGTCCCCAGAGCGAGCCCGCACTCACCGGCGGCAGCAACCCCACGAGCCCAGCTTCTCCTCTCGGCTCCGCTCGCAGCCACACCAAGAGCTTCCGAAACGCAGAGATCTCTGCGGCTCCTGCACGCCCGCGCGCCAGGGGGCGGGGCCGGCTGACGCTCGACCTTTCACCCGCGTGTCTCTGACGCCACCGGAAGCCGGCGCCGGGTCTGTCACCAGGTGTCCCTCTGTTGCCTTGACTACGGCGGGCGCTGTGGGAGTGGAGAAGCCGCAAGTGCTGAGGCGCGGTGGAGGAAGGCATGGGAGCCAAGAGCATGAGGAGCTGGTGTCTTTGTCAGATTTGTACCTGCGGGTAAGAAATGGCTGGTGTAGTGGCGGGCCGGGGCTTGGGAGCCGACTCCTCGGGAACCCTGAGAATGGCCGTCCCCCGCAGATCAAGGGACGAGGACGCAGCGACATCCCCACTTATCCCGCTCCAATAATACTCCCTCCGCACCCGCCGGCTACCTGGGGGTAAAACGTTTCTTCGTAGCCCCTGAGACTCCCAAGCAAGGATGCAAAGTAAAATGCCACACAGGCCGGGTAAATAATATATGTGAAGCAGCGACGGGATATAAGACTGGTGAGTAGTGGCATGTGATCCGACTGGGAGAATGCATTTCCACCCCGTCATCCCTCACCACAAAGATGAGAAAGAACAGTGCTCAAGGCCCTGAGTCTGCAACCCATATCACACTTTCTTTCATCTGCTTTCTGTCCTCCCAGCCAGACCATATTCCCATTCCCGTCCAGGCAGCAGTTCTTTGGGATTCGCCTGACTGAAAAGGCAGTACAGTAGTCCCCACCCTGAAACCTAGAATCCAACTGAGTCCTGCCTAACAACCTTCCATCACTTAGAAACAGTCTTCTCCTTCCTCAGCTTCACTGTTGACCCAGGGATTAGATCATTATTTGCTAAGTAAATATGAACGTGTCAATCCCTTTGTATTTGTAATCCCCTTCAAAGAAAACACCTGCATGTTGATGGAAAGCAGTTTTTTTGATAGTCTCATAATAAACACAGTTCGTAATTAGAAGTAGATTAAAATATCAACAAATTAACTTTGGGTGTATGAATCTGCAGACTGGTGTGCAGGAGACAATTTTTACTTTTTTCCTAATTTACATTCAACGCAAGTTCCTTTCTCATTCAGCTGTTAGGAAATTTGGTCTTCATTATGTTGAGGGCTACCCTTGGAATGGTGTGATTTTACTTTTTCTTTGTTTTTGTTTGTGGTTGTTTTGTTTTTTAAGGGTTTTATTTTTATTTTTTGATAATGCAATAAATACACAAGAGGTGTCATAAAAATCCATAATATTGTAAAATATCTATATTATAAAACACCTTCATAATTCTATCTTCCACAGATAACAAATGTTCTTTAAGACTTGTTTTACATGTGCATTGATTTTTTTTTTTTTTTTTTTTTTTGAGACAGAGTCTCACTCCGTCGCCAGGCTGCAGTGCAGTGGCCTAATCTCAGCTCGCTGCAATCTCCGCTTCCCGCGTTCAAGCAATTCTTCTGCCTCAGCCTCTCGAGTAGCTGGGATTACAGGCTCATGCCACCACACCCAGTTAATTTTTGTATTTTTAGTAGCTCTCCTGACCTCCTGATCCACCCACCTCGGCCTTCCAAAGTGCTGGGATTACAGGCATGAGCCACTGTGCCTGGCCTGCATCGATTTTATTTTTTTTAAACAAAAAAGAGAATATTCTGAGCATACTATTCTACAATCCAGTTTTTTACTATTTACAATCTCACCATCTTCCAGTGACCATGTAAAGGTCACCCTCATTCTCTTAAATAACTGTATACTATTAGCTTATATGATATATTGGTCAAGGTTCTTAGTTATGGATAACATAACCTACTTTTGTTAGTTTAGGCAAAAAGGAATTTATTAAGGAGT
>NW_012099388.1:282539-295958 GCF_000951045.1 Mandrillus leucophaeus | reverse complement strand
AAAAAAAAAAAAAATACGAATTAAGTTAGTTTCTCTCACAAAGTGTGAGAAGAAAAAAGGGATATAAAAAGTTCTATTTTTTTTTTAACTTCCTAAAATATCTCGTATTTATCTACTTTCCACTGTTACCACCACCTAGACCAGGGTGTCTTATCTTTTGGCTTCACTGGGCCACATTGGCAGAATTGTCTTGGGCCGCACGTAAAATACAATAACACCAACCATAGCTGATGAACTAAAAAAAAAAAAAAAAATCTCAAGAAAATCTCATAATGTTTTAACAAAGTTTTTGAATTTGTGTTGGACCTCATTCAAAGCCATCCTGGGCCGCATGCAGCCCATAGGCTGCAGGTTGGACAAGCTTGACCTAGAAGAATGCAGTCACTTTATAATAATATCTGAATTTACTCTAGTTTTTGCAGTTTGATCTGTTTTCAATACGTCAGCCTGCCCAAATGATTTTAAAATGCAAACCAAATCCTATCACTTTTTTGCTTAAAATACTCTTAAACTTTCCCATTGTGTTTAACACAAACTAGAATCCTTATCAAAACCATGTAGAGGCATGGTTTGCTCACTACTTAATTCTCTAATTCATTTTCACTGTAGTGCCCTTTTCACTTTTATGCTCCATCCCATGGGCCATTTTTCATTTCCTTGAAAGTGCCAGGTTTCCCTTATATCAGAGTCTTCCAAGATACTATTTTCCCTACCTGCAATTTTCCTTCCCTCTCTTAGCTAATGCTCATTCAATCTGTAGATCTCAACTACATTATCACTTGAATAAGCCTTCTCTGATACTTCCTCCAGTTTTCAGATTAGGTAAAATTCTTCTATGTAAGCTCCCAAAGCACCTTCCTATTATTTATCATTAGATTGGTTTCAGTGTTTCATGAAAGCAGGAGCTAAGTCTTTTGTTATCTCAGCATTCTATTTTTAGAAAACTGGTAACAATGCCTACTAGCACATAGTAGGTACCCAATATTTGTTCAGTGAGTGATGAACACAAATCTTCTTAAGCCTATACTTTTCATTTGGACTGACCTTTTTTGATCTGTCTGTATTTTTGTCAGTTAGGTGGATTACATATTTACTCATTATTTTATTTAAACTGTTAATGTATATACTATATTCAAGGTACAATCTTGGTGTTAAGTATAAAAATGTCAATAAGTTTATGAACCCCAAATATCTGAGATAGGTCTCAGTTAATTTAGAAAGTTCATTTTGCCAAGGTTGAGGGTGCGTGCTGGTGACACAGCCTCAGGAGGTCCCAATAATAGGTGCCCAAGGTGGTCAGAGCACAGTTTGGTTTTATACGTTTTAGGGAGACACACATCAATCAACATATATGTAAGATGAATTATTGGTTCGTTCCGGAAAGGCAGGACAACTCGAAGCTGGGAGTGAGCTTGCAGGTCATAGGTAGATAAGAAATAAATGGTTGCATTCTTTTGAGTTTCTGATGAGCTTCTCCAAAGGAAGCAGTCAGATATGCATTTATCTCAGTGAGCAGAGGGATTTGAAGAGAATGGGAGACAGGTTTGCCCTAAGCAGTCCCCAGCTTCACTTTTCCCCTTAGCTTAGTGATTTTGGGGCCCCAAGATTTATCTTCCGTTCACAAGTTGAAGTTCCTGCTTCCTAGTGACTTGTACATCATATTTCTATAATTTAGAGTTTTAAAAATGCTCTGTAACAGCTTTAGATTTTGGTGTTAGCCATTTTCATTTCAGATGCAGCTCATTCTTATATAGCAAAGATACAAACTTTCTTTTTTTATTATTTATTTATTTTTATTATTACAGTTTAAACTTTCAAACTTTTAGTCTAATATTTCTATTTTTAACATTTCAGGCATTCCTTGTAGTAATAATACTTTGGTGACTCTAGTTACTTGTGTAGGTGTATGGCTCTTCCACAGATGGAAGATTTTACTTAAGTCCTCAGATTTTGGTATGCAGTAGTGCCATCTAGAAGTGTTACAATCGCAGATTCCAGGTCTCCATCTAAAAGAGCCAGTAGATAATAGAGTGGGTCTCAGGAAACTGCATTTTTAACCAGCATTGCTAGTGACTCTGTTGCCACTGATTCAATGCAGTAGGTCAGGAACTGGACTGCTCACTGAGGATGACATGGAACATAAAACAGAGACAATCTTTGCTTTACTGTTGTTTATCGTGTTGTGGGAAAGTCCAAATATGAAAATATCAGATAAATAACTAAGATAATTATGGATTATAATAAGTGAGATGAGGAAATTCAGTAACTGGTTGAGACTGATTAAATGGGAATGGTTGTTCTTTTTTCTTCACTTTATTAATATTTCTTTCTTAATGCCTTAATGGTTCATATTAGAGATTTGAAATAAATTTTACAATATTTGTGTTTATTGAACAAAGATTTTGCTTTTAACCAGTTCTAAATGTAGAAATTGAGAAAATTTAACCTGCCATATCTTTCTTTTAAAAGGCAATTGCTTTTTAATTCTGAATTTCCCCAGTTGACTTACTCAAATAAGCCTTAATAATTGGAGAAAAAAAAAAAAAAAGCAAGAAATGTCCGAAAGGTCCAAATATACCAATAAAACTAAAATATTCATTTCTTAAATTGTCATCTCTTCACTTAGTATGACATTGGATCTTTTCTTTATATTTTCACTGGGAAACTTGCAGTATTTCTAAGAGTCATAATCTAGGAGCTTGAAACTCTTGCTTGACTCCCTCATGTTGACTGTGGTGACTATGCAGTAGAAAGTGGATTTATCTGTACAAACAAAGAAGCATTCTGTACCTTTGTATAGTACAGGAACTGACTGTGTAAAGAGGTGTCTGAACTTGTACAAGATTTTGGATCCCTTATAGCAGTCCTGTTGTAGCTCACTTAAATGACTGCCAGAGTTGGCAGGAAGCCTGCCCTGAAGGAGTAGGATTCTAGACACATCAGATGTTTCAGGATATATCAGATGAATAAGACTGCATTCACCCTCTACTACTACATAGAAAGCAGCTTTGGGTTTGGAGGTATACTTTCTAACACTTAACTAGTCTAACCAGAGAAACTGAGAGTTCTAAGCTTTTGCTTTGCTTTTGCCTTCCTGATTCTCTCACTTCCTGACTGCATTTTAGCCTATTCCCCTCTAGTTAGTATTTGGGAAGAGCAAAGAACAACTGACATGTCTTGGGAGGCAGAGGTATGTGATTCCTACTACTATTCATTCATTAAATAAAAGATTATTAAGCATCAAGCACTATACTAGACACCTGGGATATAGTGGTGACCAAAAGCAGTCATGATCTCTGTGCTGACAGATGTTGCAACCTATTAGAGATGGCAATCAAAAACATTACTCAAAATAAGTCTAAAATTGCAACAGTGATAAGATCTATGAAGGATAGGCACAGGTACCTTGACATCCAGAACAAGAGTTTGACTTTATCAGGGAAATAAGAAAAATAAGTCAAAACCTGAAGGATGTTAAATTAGCTGGATTAAGAGGCGGAAGGAAATGCATTCCAAGCAGAGAGAGAGAGAGTAGCATGTAGCAGGAAGGAGCAGGGAAAGGAGAAAAGTATCAAAGAGGGCCAGCTGGAGCAGAGAAAGCAAGAGGAAGCATGGTGAGAGCTGAGGCTAGTGAAGGAGGCCAGGCAGAGCCTTTAAGCCATGTTCAGTGTCATCTATGTCTTTACAGTAATAAGAAGCCATGAAGGTTTTTCTGCTTTGTTTTTTTGGTAGAGGGTGAAGTTGGGGAGGAAGGAAGTTAAGGAAGAGGCTAGGGAGATAAGGGCAAGAATGACCTGATCAGATTTACATGGGAAAGAATTACTCAGGTTCCATGTGGAGAAAAGATTGGAGGGAGAACTAGAGTGGATGTGGGTAAATGAGTTTTGAAAGTTATTAAAGTGATTCAAATGAGCTGTTGCAAAAACTTTGCATATTATGGTAGTGGCAGATGTGGAGAAAAGTGGTTAGATTTGAGGGAGATTTATGAGGCAAAATTGACGGTAGTTGATGACAGACTAGATAGGGGAGAGAATTGACGTATGAAGGGTGAGTCCTAGATTTCTGACTGTGCATCTGAAGCGATGGTGATAGCATTCACTTAAATAGAGAACAAGCAAAAAGGACCACATTTATTAAGGGGAAATAACGAGTTGATTTGGGACATATTAAGTTTTGAGTTGCCACTAAATATCCAAGAGACCATCATAGATGCTGGTATGGAGCTCAGAGAAGAGGTCTAAGCTGAGATGTAAATTTGAGAGTTTTTTCAATCTAGGTAGTAATCGAAGCTGTGGGAGTAGAAGAGTTATCCTCAGGAGTGAACAGTGGATGAAAAGAAGTATGTGTAGGTAGGTCTAAGTCTTGAGGAATGCTAACATGTATTTAATGACTGAGTAAAGGTAGATGAAGTTGCATAGGAGACTGGCAAGAAATAATCAGGAAGTCAGGAAGAGCAAGTTTCCTAGAAACAGACAGTGTGGACAATAATGTCAATTACTGCTAGAGAGGTCAAGTAAGATGAGGATTAAAAATGTTCGATGAATTTAATCACATGGAAGACATAGTGAACCTTAGAGCTGTATTAGGGAAGTGGCAGTCCTGGAAACCAGATTGAAATGGATTGGAGTGGGTGAGAAAACAGTTAATTAGTCTAAGAAGTTATGTTGTAAATAGAAGAATTCAGTGAGGGGTTTGGGTTCTTTGGAGAACTTACAGACATATGCAACAAATATTGGTTAATACAAGATAGTTTAATCACAAAATGAGTGATGTGCCAATAGAGTCCAGAAGAAAAAAGCAATCCATGAAGTCTTGGGGTAGTAACAGTAGTGGCTGCCATATTGATCTTACTATGTACCAAGCAGTCTTAAAAGTGTGTGTGTGTATCCTTAAAAACAACTCTGTGAGATAGAAGATATTATTGTCCCATATTATATATAAAGAAACTGGGGCATAAACAGGTTAATGAAGTTATCCAAGGTCCTGCAGCTAGTAAATGACAGAGCCAGGATTTGGACGTAGGCGGTCTGATCAGTTTAAGTTTGTATTCTCCTCCATTCCTCAGTTTTTACCTCAGTGTCTGCAGTACTACCTCTGTCACATAATGTTATATAGTGCCCAGGTTGGCTGCATTACCAGCTGGCATCCATCCATGACAAGGAATTCTGGGAGATCCAAAGATGAGGAACATTCACATCTATAATCTGAATGTGATTTATGTCTAAAGACCAGAGTTACTAATCATTTAACAATAAACGAGAAAACAGCATGAATTCAAAAAGAAGAAAGTATGCCAAAATAGTTTGCTGGAGACTTTAAGTAGGATGAATGAGGACTTTGACAAAGTGGACTCGGGGAATATATTTTTTAAACTTTTCAGGTTTAGTAAATTTTACCTGAAATTTCCTTCCAGGTTAGAAAAAAAATCAATTACTTGAGGATAGTGTTTACTGAAGATCCAATTAACTGAGATCTATTGTAATGATGTTTTCAAAACTAGAATTTTTGATATATTTACTTTTCTCAAGATACTTAGTCTCTGGATAGGACCTTATGAAAATTCATTTACTTCTTTCAAGTAGTTTATCAACTATTACCATTTTAATATCTTCTCAGACTTTCCAAGTAAAAAAAAAAAGCCTTGACATTTTCCATACTTCATTGAAATAATTAGAAATAAAAGAACTTGCGAGGCTATGTTTCAAATGTATATATTTCAGGTTGGATTATCATCCTTATGAAATATTTAAACAGCCTCGCCATGTGCCAGAAGAATATAAACCAAAACAAGGGAAGATTGATCTTGGTATTACCTACAAACAGGATTTTAATTCGTACAAAGTGCAGCCTGTGGCAATAGTCCGGCCTTTGGAGAGACAACAAGTTAAAAAAGGAAAGTTGGACACTGTCCCGACTTATAAAGGTAACTTGCCATTTCATAAATGAAGGAGCCAAAAACTAAAATTCACTTCCAGCTTTAACATCTAATATCAAATTATAACTTTGGTGTGCTGCCAAACTTAGCCTCCATGGCTCAGGGAAGAACATTTCTCTCTTTGGCAAAATAGTATTGTATACTAACAAAAGAAAATAGACCATTTGTCTGATTGAGAGGTAAAAGACCCACATTCCCATCCAAAGTCATCTACTTTATTAGTTTTCGCTGTCTCAAAACATGAAAAACAAAGGATGCCATTAAACAAGCATTATGTCACATTTGTCACTTCATGTCACCTTTAGTTGGCATTGTTCTTTTCTTCCCATCCTAGAAAAAGTTGAAATGCTTCCGAGAGTATTGGGATCTTTGAGGTCAAATAAATAGCAATGCTTTTCTCCATTCAAGTCCTGAACCAACCTATAAAGCAAAAGAGTTACCAGATGGAGAAGCACAATGTTACTTTTACACTGATAAAGGACAAAATAGAGAATGAAGCTTTCATCTGTAAGCAGGTGATTCCTGATATTGAGCCTCAGAATTAGATAGGCTTATCTACCCCATGATAGACAGTGCCAAATGGGGTCCTGCTCCTCTAAGAATTCTGGCATGGTGGAAGAGTGAGAATACTTTCCCTTTGCAGGCAACTGACTTAGAGGAGTATGAGTTGAGCCATGTATGTTTTTCTTTCCAGAAACCTGTTTTTTTGTTGTGGTGGTTTTTGGGTTTTCTTGAGACAGAGTCTTGTTCTGTCGCCCAGGCTAGCATGCAATGGCACGATCTTGGCCCCCTGCAACCTCCACCTCCTGGGTTAAAGCAATTATCCCACCTTAGCCTCCCAAGTAGCTGGGATTACAGGTGCACACCACCACACCCAGCTAATTTTTTCTATTTTTAGTAGAGATGGTGTTTCACCATGTTGGCCAGGCTAGTCACGAACTCCTGACCTCAAGTGATCCACCCACCTCGACCTCCCACTGGGCCTGGTCCAAAAACCTTATTTTAAAATACTCCAGTATTTTTGGGGGGTGGGGTTTTTTTTTTTTTAAAAAAGGCTTTTTTTTTTTTTTTTTTTTTTTTTTCAAAATGGAGGCTTACTCTGTTTCCCAGGCTGGAGTACAGTGGTGCAGTCTTGGCTTACTGCAACCTCTTTCTCCTGGGTTCAAGCAATTCTCCTGCCTCAGCCTCCTGAGTAGCTGGGATTACAGGCATCTGCCACCACACCTGGCTAATTTTTGTACTTTTAGTAGAGATAGGGTTTCACCATGTTGGCCAGGCTGGTCTGGAACTCCTGACTTCAAGTGATCCACCCACCTCAGCCTCCCAAAGTGCTGGGATTACAGGTGTGACCACTGCACCTGGCCTAAAAATAGGCTATTTTAGGCTTATTTTGATTTTGATTTATGATAGTAGGTATTATTTTTATATATTTTTATTAATAATGTAATTACATATATAGGATTACATTATTTCCATTGGTTATGTAAAATAGCTGAATGGATATGTCCTAATATAAAACACTTTTGTAAGAGTGGTACCATCAATAATCAAAGTAATGATTCATACTTGATTTAGGTAATAGTTAAATGCATACTTTTTCTTTAAATTTCATGCCTACCTGTTCAACAAGTAACTAAAGTGCAGGATATCAGTATACTTTCATCTATAAGCCTACCCATTAGGGAGGTCAAGAAAATGTTTTTTCTGTTTTTTAAATCTTTGAGCACATAACATACTACACAAAGAACAAATTGTGAAGACTATGTGAATGCTGAAGAAGTATAATTAAATGTATCATAGAGCAATTGCTGATATAGATTGATATGCACAGGAGAAAATGTACTGTGTAAAATTTGACATAAAGAATAATTGATGAAGATGAATTTGGTCTTTTTTCATTTGTTTGTTTTTTGAGATGGAATCTTGCTCTGTCACCCAGGCTAGAGTGTAGTAGCACGATCTCGACTCACTGCAACGTCTGCCTCCCGGGTTCAAGCAATTCTCCTGCCTCAGCTTCCTGAGTAGCTAGGATTACAGGCACGAGCCACCATGCCCAGCTAATTTTTATATTTTTAGTAGAGACAGAGTTTCACCATGTTGGTCATGCTGGTCTTGAACTCCTCACCTTGCGATTCGCCTGCCTCAGCCCCGCAAAGTGCTGGGATTACAGACATGAGCCACAATATTTGGTCTCTTATACAATCATGTTAAGATTTTCTTTTTTTCTACAAGATCCATAAGAAATATACCAGTAATACTGTTGTCCCCTGATGCTGGGAACATGTACACACAACACACGCACACACTTATACCAACACTACTAGCTTTCCATGACCTGAGTTTCCTGTAGATTCCGATACTTCCACTTCTATGGTTATAGTTCAAGGATAACGAATTTTGAGTTCCTCTGGCATTCTCACTACTGAACTTTCTTAGTCAGCAAAGGTGATGTTTTGTATTTCAGGTTTTCAGGCATGAGACAACAAAAACACTAAGAGTCAAGGTTCTACTTCCATACTCTGTATGATTGTACTGCAGGTTTTGTAGATAACCTATTTAAGAACAATTATGCAGCTGAAGAGAAGTCATAGTGGGAAGATACTCTTACTGTCCTCCTTTGGGAGGCCAAGGTGGGTGAATCACAGAGTCAGCAGTTCGAGACCAGCCTGGCCAACATGGTGAAACCCCATCTCTACTAAAAATACAAAAAATTAGCTGGGCGTAATGGTAGGTGACTGTAATCCCAGCTACTCAGGAGTCTGAGGCAGGAGAATCTCTTGAACCTGGGAGGTGGAATTGCAGTGCACCAAGAACGCACCACTGCACTCCAGCCTGGGCAACAGTGCATTACTCTGTCTCAAAAAAAAAAAAAAGAAAAGTATTTGAAATAAATGAAAATAGAGTCACAACATACCAAAACTTCTGGAATGTGGCAAAAGCAGGGTTAAAAGGAAAGTTTATAGTGCTAAATGCCTATATCAAAAACATAGAAATAGCTTAAATTAACAACCTAACCTTGCAACTAAAAGTACTAGCGGCATAATAACAAACCAAACCCAAAGCTAACAGAAGAAATAATTACAATCAGAGCAGAACTGAATGAAATGGAGACCCCCAAAACCATTCAAAGGATCAGTGAAGCAAAAAGTTCATTTTTAAAAAGATAAACAAGATGGATAAACCACTAGCTAGATTACCAAAAACGACATCCAAATAAGCACAATCAAAAATTAAAAAGTGACATCACAATTGATCCCACAGAAATACAAAAGATGCTCAGAGAGTATTATGAACATCTCTGTGTACACAAATTAGAAAGTCTAGAGAAAATGGATAAATTCCTGGAAACACAAATTCCCAAGATTGAACCAGGAAGAAACAAATCCTGAACAGATCAATAATGAGTAAGGAAATTGAATCAGTAAAAAAAAAAAAAAAAAAAAAAAAAAAAAAAAAAAACCCAAAAAAAAAAAAAAAAAAAAAAAAAAAAAAAAAAAAAAGAAAAACCCTGGACCAAATGGGTTCACAGCTGAATTCTACCAGACGTAGAAAGAACAGCTGGTACCAACCCTACTGAAAGTACTCCAAAAAATTGAGGATGAGGGACTACTTCCTGGCTCACTCTATGAAGCTAGTATGATCCTGATACCAATATTTGACAGAAACACAAAAAAGAAAACTACAGACCATTGTACCTGAACACAGATGCAAAAATCCTCAGAAAATACTAGCACACCAAATCCAGCAGCACATCAAAAAGTTAATTCACCACAGTCAAGTGGGTTTTATTCCTGGGATGCAAGGATTGTCCCACATTGCAAATCAATAAATGTGATTCACCACATAAACAGAATTAAAAACAAAAATCATATGATCATCTCAGTAGATGCAGAAAAAGCATTTGATAAAATCCAACATCCTTTCATGATAAAAACTCTCAAAAAAAACTAGGCATTAAAGGAACATACCTCAAAATAATAAGAGCCATCTATGACAGACCCACAGCCAACATCATACTGAATGGACAAAAAACTGGAAGCATTCCCTTCGAGAACTGGAACAAGACAAGGATGTCCACTATTATCACTCATATTTAACATAGTGTTGGAAATACTAGTGTTGGAAATTATGTCTCTTCACTGACAATGTAATTTATACCTGGGAAACCCTAAAATTTCTACCAAAAGACTCTTATACCTAATAAATGAATTCAGCAAAGTCTCAGGATAAAAAAATCAATGCACAAAAATCAGTAGCATTTCTATACACCAGTAATCTTCAAGCTGGGAATCAAATCAAGAACATAATCCCATTTACAATAGCCACACACACTCAAAGTACCTGGGCATACATCTAACAAAGGAGGTGAATGATCTCTGTAAGAAGAAGGAAATCATAAACTATACAAATGGAAAAGCATTCTATGATCATGGATAGGAAGATTCAATATCTTTAAAATGTCGTATTACACAAAACAATCTACAAATTACCAATATAATTTCTTTTTTTTTTTTTTTTTTTTTGCAGAATTAGAGAAAAACTATTCTAAAATTTGTATGGAACCCAAAAAGAGCCTGAGTAGCCAAGGCAATCCTAAACAAAAAGAATAAAGCCAGAGGCATTACATCTCCCAAATTCAAACTGTACTATAAAGCTACACTAACCAAAACAGCGTGGTACTGGTACAAAAATAGACACATAGCCCAATGGAACAGAATGGAGACTCCTGAAATTAAGCCAGACACCTACAACCACCTGATCGTCAACAAAATTGGCAAAAATAAACAATGGGGAAAGGACTCCCTATTCCATAAATGATGCTGGAAAAACTGGCTAACCATATGCAGAAGGATGAAACTGGACTCCTACCTCTCACTGTATACCAAAATTAACTCAAGATGGAGTAAAGGCTTAAATGTAAGACCCCAAACTATAAAAATCCTAAAAGAAAACCTAGGAAATACTCTTCTAGACATTGCCTTAGGCAAAGAATTTATATTTTAAGTACTCAAAAGCAAATGCAATAAAAATTGACACATGGGTCTTAAATTAGAGAGTTTCTGCACAGGAAGAAAAACTATCAACAAAGTTACAAACAAGTTACATAATAGAAAATATTCACAAACTGTGCATCCAACAAAGGACTAATATCCAGAATCTATAACTAAGTTAAATAAATCAAGAAAAGATAACATTAAAAGATGGGCAAAGGACATGAGAAGACAGTTCTTGAAAGAAAACATACAAGTAACCAACAAACACATGAAAATATTTTCAACATCACTTATCATCAGAGAGATGTAGATGAAAACCACAATGAGATACCATCTCATACCAGTCAGAATGGCAATTATTTAAAAAGTTAAAAAAAAAAAAAAAAAATGATGCTGGTGAGGGTCCAAAGAAAACGGAACACTTATATACTGTTGGTGGGAATACAAATTAGTCCAGCCCTTTTGGAAAGCAGTTTGGAGATTACTCAAAGAACTAAAAGTAGAATTACCATTCAATCAAGCAATCTCATTACTGAGTGTGTAACCAACGAAAAATAAGTCATTCTGTCTGCACTTGTATGTTCATTATAGCACTTTTCACAATAGCAAAGACATGGAATCAACATAGGTGCCCATCAATGGTGAATCATATAAAGAAAATGCAGTGTATATACACAATGGAATACTGTGCAGCCACAGTAAATAAAACCATGTTATTTCAAGAACAAGGATACAACTGGAGGTCATTATTCTAAGCAATTTAACACAGAAACAGAAAACCAAATACTGAATGTTCACACTTATAAGTGGGAGCTAAACATTAGGTATACATGGACACAAAGATGGAAACAATAAACACTGGAAATTCCAAAAGGAGAGAGTGAGGGGGCATGCAAAAGTTGAACAACTACCTGTTGGGTACTGTGTTCACTAATCGGATGATGGAATCATTAGAAACCTAAACCTCAGCATCACGTAATATACCCAAGTGATATACCTTCACATATAATCCCTGAATCTGAAATTCAAATAAATGAAATAAATGGTATGGGGAAAACTGAGTATCCACATGTGAAGGAATGAAATTGGAGCCTTATTCCATAAACAAAAATCAATTCAAAGTGAATTGAAGTCTTAAACATAAGACCTGAAACCATAAAATTCCTAGAAGAAATCATGGGAAATGACCTTGACTTTGACCTTGCCAGTGGTTTTTTTTTGGATATGACTCCCAAAACACAGGTAACAAAAGTAAAAATAGACAAATGAGTTCATCCAAACTAAAAAGTGTCTGTACAGCAAGGAAACAATCAACAAAAAAAAATTGGAACATATGAATTGGCAGAAAATATAAGCAAACCATGTATCACGTAAGGGGTTAATATTTTAAAAAATAAGGAACGTAGACAATAGCAAAAACAAAAAGGGGGGGATTAAAAATTGACCAAAGTACCTGAATAAACATTTTTCCAAAGAAGACATACAAATGGCCAATAGATATATGAAAAGATACTCAACCAATCACTAGATAAATGCAAATCAAAACCGCAATGAGATATCATCTCACACCTGTTAGGATGTCTGTTATAGAGAAGACAAAAGATAGCAAGTGTTGGTGAGGATGTGCAGAAAAAGCAATCCTTGTATTCTATTGGTTTGAATGTAAATTGGTATAGCTATATGAAAAACAATATGAAGTTTTCTCAAAAAATTAAACATGGAGTTTTTATGTGATCCAGCAACTTCTCTGGTGTATACCCAAAGGAAATGAAATCAGTATCTTGAAGAAATATCTTCACTTTTATTTACTGCAGCATTATTCACAATAATCTAGATAAGAAACAACCTAAATGTGCATCAATCAATGAATGAATAAATGTGATGTGTAAATATTTGTATGAACATATATATAGTACACATCTATTATATATTATGTAATAATATGCATAATAATGTATAAATCTAAAAGAGTTGAATACATAGAAGCAGAAGATAGAATGATGGTTACCAGAGGCAGGGAAGTGGGGGAAATGGGGATATATTGGGCAAGAGGTATAAAGTTGAAGTTGTATAGGATGAGTAAATCTAGAGATCTAATGTACAGCATCATGACTATAATTAATAATACTGTACTGTATACTGGAAATTTCCTGAGAATAGATTTTAGGTGCTCACACCACCCACACACACACATGCACAGATGCACACACATGCACACACACAGGTTACTGTGAGGAGATGAATATGTTTCTCACTTTAGTAATCATTTTACTGTGTGTGTATACATGTTAAAGACCAAGTACATTTTAAATATATACAGTGTTTATTTAAAAATAAAATTGACTATATAAAAAGAAACTTTATAATTGAGAATTTAAAAAGCAATAGCATGAAAAATGAAATTGCCATACTAGACACCAAAATGAGATATCCTCAGGGGAAGACATTATTTACTACAAAAATAGTGGAGCAAACAGTGCTTCAAGAATT
>NW_012099388.1:262553-282339 GCF_000951045.1 Mandrillus leucophaeus | reverse complement strand
TGACATAAGTATAGATTTTTAAAAATCTTCTTGGAAGGACATCAGACAGCTGTAGAAGCAAAATACAAAAATTTCAGAGAGCTAGGAGCCCTTCCTCAGTGAGTTGATATGACCAGCCATTTACTTCTCTGGGAACACTTGTCAAGTCCTAGGCCTATGCTGAGGATTGAGCTTGGCATAAGCAGATAAACTCTAGTAGAGGAAAAAGAAAGCAGTGGAACACTCGAATTTGGGCTGATAGGACTAATTGAAATCTAGAAGAGCCCCAGATACATGGCTGGTTTTCAATGTGAGACATTCACTGAGTGTTTGTAGGGGAGGGGGCATGGTGTGCTGGGAGACTGGGCCAGAAAAATTCCAGAGGAATATCCCACAGTCTTGTTTGGGAGTAAATGCTTAGGAGACGAAGCTCCACTAGAATGAGGGCCTTACTACAAACACACCTCGAGTCTTGTTCTTGAGACATTTGAAACTAGAGTAAGACTATGTCTAACTAAAGGTGCCATTGAGCACTGATCTAGCTCGGATTCTGGTAAGAATGAGGTGATCTCCCCCATAGTCTAACATAGGAAAGAGTGAACTGTCTCCTGTTGAAAATAACATTGATTTTAGTTTTTATGATTCTCTTATACACAACATTCAGCACATAGTAAAATGTTATGAGGCCTATGAAGAATCAGGAGATATTTGAAGAGATAATGGTCAAGACTTTTCCAAAATTGAAAGAATCAGCCCACAGATTCAAGAAGCTCAGCAAACTCCAAAATAAACACATAGGAAACCATCCTAGACAACTATTGTCAAACTTCTGAAAATGAAGTAAATATAAATTCTTAAAAGTAGCAAGTGAAAAACTATTCATTATCTACAAAAAGAAAAAGTTATATCTGACTTTTAAACAGAATGATACGTGACTTTTCAACACAAACTATGGAAGTTAAATGACAATGATATGACACTTTAAAAGTGCTAAAGGTGCGAGAAGGATCTAGAATTTTAAAGCCAGCAAACCTGAGAATGGTATATCTAGTAAAAATAGCCTTGAAAAGTTAAAGCCAAGTAAAAATGTTTTCAGACAAAAAAAGAAAAAGCTGAGATACCTACTACAGAAAGTATTAAAGGACATTCTTCAGTTAAAAGGAAACTTATTCCAGAGAGAAGCATGAAATGCAGGAATGGATGAAGCACACAGGGTAAATATGTGGGTAAATATAAAATAATATTGACAACTTAAAATTACTATATTATGTTTTTACACAAATATAAAAGTAAAGTATGTTAGAACAGTAGTACAAAAGGCAAGCGGATTTAAATAGAATTAAATTGCTTACAGGTTCTTCCATGCTAGAAGTGGCAAAAATATCCATTTACGTTTGAGCCAGAAAAATCTCATAATAAGTCAAACGTTCATTTTTTGTTTTTAAAATATAGAAAAAATTCTAATAGTAAAGTGGAATAATACAAATGCCATTTATTAATACAAAAGAAGGCGGGAAATAAGGGTTATGGGAACAAAGGAGGGAAAAATCAAAAGCAAATAGTAATACAGTCAACTTAAGCCCAGCTAGATCATTACATTAAGTGTAAATGAACAAAATATTGTGATTAAAACTCAAAGATTGATTTTTCACACGTTAAAAGATATTATTTTTTAAAAATGCCAATAATTTACAACTTACATAAAATGGATAAATTTTTTGAAAAATACAATTTAACAAAAGTAACTCAAGAAGAAATAAAAAGTCAAAATAGCCCTATATCTGTAAAGGAAATTGAATTTGTAGAATTCAAGGTGTAATTTTAAACCTCGCCTTAAAGAAATCCAGAATTTTCAGATTCTGTGTAGGATGCAGAATGCCAGAAAGAGTATATTCCCAACATAAGAATAAGAAAAAGCCAGCTAATTTATGAAATCATAAATGTGTATGAATCCTTTAGAAAGCTGAGATCACAGGTTAACCAATTAGCCTGACATTTAACGAAAAACAACTTCCACCCAGTTGAGACAGGAGGCAAGCACTGTTTCACCCAATGCTGGGCATGGAATGAAGACTAGCTGTTACACAAGTGTATAAAAATAATTAATTTACATATTTAATTGCTAAAGACTTGAGTGTGAGCTACTGTGAGAGCATAGAAGCTCTGAGAACTTCAGACACTAAAGGGGCAGTTCAAAATGACTCATAGACTGTTCCCTATGGATGTTCACTGTGTGATCATCAGAAAGATTGGGAGAAAGGCTGGAGACCACAGAAAGTTTTCTTCATAGTGCAGGTATGGAGAGAAGAATGGTTGTTGTTACAAAGAAAAAAAAAAAAAGGCAGGAAGCTCCATTTGGATGCCTCTAACCTACAGAACAAAAATGGATAAATATCCACTGCAGGAGAGGCATCACTGTGACAGCCCCAATGAATAGGTGAAGATGTATTGCAACTTGATGAAAGATAAAGAAAAACAACAGCAAGGAGCAAAATAAAACTGAACCTTGAAAATGAAGAAAGAACAGGAAACTGTCTTGGGACCAACAATTAGAGACCTACTACATTAAGTGAAGGGGCAGGTGCACTGAGAGAGCCGTGCTTCTGAGACCCAGGGGCACAGGGACTGCCTAAGACTGAAGCTGGACTGAGACAACAGAGAAACCACCACACACCCACCTTCCACTTCCCAAACACAAGATTCTAAGCTTCAAATATACAAAGCAGCAAACACTTATAGTACTAACATAAGAAATGTAAAAATGTGCATTTGTAGTTGGAGACTTCAACACTCTCTTTAAGTAATCTGTAGAACATAGACAGGTAATAAGTAAGAATATAAAGACCTGAACAATACTATCAACAATTTGTCCAAATTGACATTTGTAAAGCACTTCTGCCAACAGTAACAGAATACACATTCTTTTCAAATGCACATGAAAGCTTCATCCAGATAAACTATATTTGGAGTCATAAAACAAACCTTAACAAATATAAAAGAATTGAAATCATGCAATGTGTGTTTTTGATCATAACAGAATTAAATTAGACATCAATAATACAAAAAAAATGTAGAAAAATCCCCAAATATTTGGAAATTAAACAGCAAATTACTAAATGTTTGTTTTTTCCTTAAGTATCATGAAACATTAAAAACACATGATAAAGATTATGGTGTTTTAAAGGTATTGCTAGAATGTTATCAATAAATATTCCAGAACAGATAATAAGTATTCCAGGCATATGAGCATAGGCATATTTATGGGGAGAAAATCAATTTTCTGCAATTAGCTAGAACTGACATTCATACTATTGTACACTATTACATCCATCTCTCAGTGTCCAAATTCTTGCTTCCATTTTGAAAACCAAAGCTGGTTTGGTGAGGGAAAATATTGTCTTCTGTTTACTCTCTTACAATGAAAATCTTTTTTCTCTTTTGTGGTAGCAAGAATTCTCCCTATATGATTGTGTGGAACTGTAGATCTTTAATAACATCTGTGATTTCTTTTAGCTAGTGAAAAATGGTGTTATACTTTTATACTTTACTTTGCAAAGAAGAGAGATTCCCTCATGGTACCTCAAGAAAAAAAAGACTCTGGTAAAGCTTCAGGTGAACTGAAAATGGAAAACTATCAGGTGCCAGGGAGCTTCAAGGAAGAGCTTTTCCCTTCATCTCCGCAGTGAGCTACATGATTTCTCTCACAGCACCTTCACTTCGCTCATCTGCTCTGATTGCCACTTTACTAACTGGCCGCCTCTGCCTAGTTATCTTTTCTGTTTCTTTACAGGTCTGTTTTGAATGTAACTTCAGCTTTCCATGGCTCTTCAGCACTACCTCCTGGCATCCTTTTCAATTCTCTCATTTCTATCTCACTCATTATTTTCAATTTTAGGTTTACAGGAATAAGAATGCTTGATCTAGCTCATCTTTTCTGTCAGTTTGTCTTCAAGGTCTCTGGTGGCCTGAAGGTCGCCTATTCTTGAGTCAGGTGCCCTCTCTCATCCAAACATCAGTAACTTGATCATTTAGTCCAAAAGTTGGCCATTTTGGCAGAAATGGATAAACATTTTATCTCTTTGAAGAAGATATCCACATAATAAGTTTTCAAGGTTTGACCTTTCCTGTAAATACTGCATAGACTTTAGTTCTGATTTTAGTATGTTATCTTGTATAATAAATTTCTGTCATTTATAAATTAATTTTTGGTATTTAGAAATACATATTTTGAGGTGAAGTCAATTTTTTTTTTTTTTTTTTTTTGAGGCGGATTCTTGCTCTGTCGCCCAGGCTGGATTGCCGTGGCATGATCTTGGCTCACTGCAACCTCCACCTCCCGGGTTCAAGCGATTCTCCTGCCTCAGCCTCCTAAGTAGCTGGGATTACAGGAGCCTGCCACCACGCCCGGCTAATTTTTGTATTTTTAGTAGAGATGGGGTTTCACCGTGTTGGCCAGGCTGATCTAGAACTCCTGACCTTATGATCCACCCACCTCGGCCTCCCAAAGTGCTGGGATTACAGGCATGAGCCACCGTGCCCGGCCGGTGAAGTCACTTTTATGGTATTTCCTACCTTGTTATCGTCCTCATCTAGAAATAGAAAACACAAATAATCCTTAGTTGAAATATAAACATTTCAGTTTTAGTGAAGTGTACCATTACCAACTTGTAATGGTATTACAAATCATCACCCTGTAGACACCAGAGTGACCCAAAATGCTCCACAGTCTAGGTAAACTGCAGGAAGTAGGCTTAAGGTTATTTAACTTCCAAACTCCAGATCTTTGCTCTGATGGTCACTTCAAATTCTACAATTTCAAACACCTTTGAAGGTATTCAGTTAAGGCCTCTGGCCTCTAGATGGCCCTCTATCTTTTGGGAATGCCTTAAAGTCCTTTTCATGAGGGAAAGTTGAAGCCAGAGATCTTTCTGGGAGATCTCCTTGAGCAAAGATACAAGTTACCCTGTATCTTTGCTCAAGGAGTTCTTTCTGTAGCTTCCTAGAGTATACCAGAATTAAAATTTTCTCTCCTTTGATGAGTCTCTCCAAAGCAAGGAGTAATATCTGTATTACTTTTGTCTACACATGAGGGCACTTGATTTTATTTCAAGCCCTGGATTTTAGACATACCTTAGCATTTTGTGAGTTGTAATTAAAATCCCAACCACTTCCTAGGAATACAACCATAATCTCCTAAACTCTGTCCTCACCTACAACACAGTCCTTTTGGCTTTCAAGAACTATCCACAATCAGGCTCAGATATGCTTTTCCTTTGTTATGTAATCAGATGAATTTGAAAGTGGAAAATTATATCTATTAAAGTGAGGAGATGGGTAGAGGAAGGTGAAAATGAAGAAAAAAGAACAAATCTGAAAGGAATCAGAGAAACTGTATTCTGATACTATTGTTTAGATTTCCAAAGGAAATGGAAAGATGTTTGGCAATGAGAGAAATCAGTTATGATTTTTAGAAGATGGTTGTTTTCTTCAGCGTTTAAAAATGTTTTTACTTTGTTTTAATTTTCAAGATGATTATAGAGCTTATGACCTTCATAAAAGTGAACTTTATAAGCCAGAACAAACTTATCAACCCCCTACTGTGAAATTTGGAAATTCAACTACATTTCAGGATGACTTTGTTCCTCAGGAGATAAAGCCTAGGCAAATCTTTAAACCCTCCTCTGTGGTCAAACGTTCTACAGCCCCTTTTAATGGCATTACAAGTCATTGCCTTGATTATATACCTCATCAGCTTGAACTCAAGTTTGAAAGGCCAAAAGAAGTTTGCAAACCAACTGACCAATGCTTTGAGGATCTCACAGCTCACCGGTATGACTTTCAGGGTCTTATTGGTGAAACGGCAAAAATCTGCAGACCTGTACACACCAGAGTGACCCAGAATGCTCGGTTTGAAGGAAGCACTGAATTCCGTGAATGTTTTCAACCATGGGAAATCCCACCATCTGAGGTCAAGAAAGTACCAGAGTATGTGCCTCCTACAGGTAACATCTATTAAACAGCACAAGCCATCTTGACTATGTTCCATATCAGGCCAACCATGTAGTTCCCATCAGGCCAGTTTCTCATTAGAAGAAGTAACAATTTTCCTTTCGAAGGAAAAAGCACCATGAAGGAAGATTTTCCAGCATGGGAAAATTGTCATCAAGGACTTATTAAGAAGCAGCAGATTCCCAACCCATCTGGAAAATTTGATGGTTTGAGCACTTTCAGATCTCACTATGGGCCACACAAATTGATTCCAACAGAGAGTTGCAAATCTTTAAATATTGCTTTTAAGAGTTCTGTTCCATTTGATGATGTGACCATGTACTCTGTAGAGTACACACCAAAAAACAGGAAATTTGCCCAACAAGTTACTCGTCTCCTCCAGGTTACATTTTTGAAAATGCCAATTCCCAAGGTCATAAATTCTTTTGCAAGATTTCTCCCGCAGTGAAGGCCTTCTAATAACCAAAATATGCTTAAAAGGAAGCTACTAGCAAGTAATTGTTTTTCCAAGAGAAGACTCCATTTTTGGAGTGAAAAAAATTATGATATAATAAATCATTTTTTATATTTTTAAACAAGAAAATTGGAAAATGTATTATAAAAACTCAGAATCTTAAAACCATTTTGTATTGATATTTTAATCAAGATTGTTCTTTAATATGCATTTCAGAAGGTTCAATAATATACATTCCCATGTGAACTCTTTTAATATTCAACATACTGCTTAGTAGCTTGTCCCCAGTCTATTATCATTTGTAATTCTGTTTATAATTATGGCAATTTTATGGTTATTCACATACCAGTTGTTATTTATCAAGCACATCAGGATTATCTAGAACGACATTGAAAATGATACATGGATTCCTCTTCCAAGATAATAGGATTCATTTTACTCAGACTTCCGTGCATCTACATAGCATCTACCGAGTCAAGTTTTGGTTGGTGGTATACAGACTGCTGCACTGTTCCTCACCATGTTCAGGTTAGCAAGAGGCACTGTGGTGTGGCAAGGAAAGGCTCTGTGTGCTGGGAATCAAAGGACTTGAGTTCAAGTTCTAACTAATTATCATTATTTTTAGAGACAGGGTCTCACTGTCACCCATGCTGGAGTCCAGTGACGTGATCACTGCTTACTGCAGCCTCAGCCTCCTGAGCTCAAGTCATCCTCCTACCTCAGCCTCCCAAGTAGCTGGGACTACAAGGGTGTGCCACCACATCTGACTATTTTTTTTTAAATATACTTTGTAGAGACAGGTTCTTGCTATATTGGCCAGGCTGTTCAATATATTGGCCAGGCTACTCTTGAATCCCGCCTTGGCTTCCCAAAGCACTGGGATTACAGGCATGAGCCACTATACCCAGCCTGAGTTCAAGTTCTAATAATATAGATTTCTACTTGTATTACCTTAGACAATGACTCATATCTCTGAGCCTCGGTGTCTTTATTTGTAAAATGATGTCTGTTCTCAAAAAGAGTTTGTTTTGAGCATCAGACTATATGGTACATTTTAGTCCTTAAAGTACAAGTATAAGTGTAGAGGATTGTTAAAAAAAAAAAATCAATCTCTTTTTGTACTTGTTTTCTCCTTTTCAAATGAGGAAAATTACTTACTCAATCCTCATTTACTGGCCTGTAGCAAGGATTGTAAACTAACCTAATTTGCTTTGAGATTCTGAGTAGTATGTGCTTCTGAAGGAGTCTTGTCCTTTAAAACTTCATGAGCACCTGAGAAATTGTTAACAGAGAATGGAAAGCTCAGAATGGGGTAAATACAGTGGTTTGAGTAACAGTATTTGCAGAAAGGAAAAAGTATTTGCTAGGGTAGTTTTAGGAAGTTTCAGGAAGACTGACAGCTCTGAAGAAATCTTTAGGGTAAATGTAGGTAATTTTGAACCTAATTGCCATGCCAAGTCACTGTTCAGAGGCAGAACCAGCCCCCGCAGGGGGCATAATCACCTGGTTCACCTCTTCCAGTGTGAAGATAAGTGCTAAGGAAAGGAATGATGCCAGAAAGTATAGTAGAAACACTCTATTGCATTTAGAAATGCTGAAAATTTCCTAATGAATTAAACTCTTATTGGGTGGTTCCTTTTTTAAAAAAAAATAAATAATTACATTATGAGAGAATATGATTTATTTTAGCATAAAGTGAATTTTAGTCTTTCATGGCTTCAAAATTATTTCAAAATATACTTTATTGAAAATCATCAATATTTGGTTATTTTAATTGTTCAAAAGTAATTTGTTCTTATTTACATTTGTTAGTAAAAGTATGGTGTGTGAAACTTTATATTTCTATGCAACATTAATAAAATCAATGGATTTTCAAGAAGTCATTTCTGTACCTAATTTTTTTTAAAGAGAGCATTTTAATAAAGTCCTGTCCAGGTTAACCTATACATAAGTAGATGTTCTCACTTTTTACATACAAAACAATAATGTATAATCAGAATTAAAAATAAGGGAACACTACAGCACTCTGTCATCCCGTCCCATATTCCAATGCTGGATATTCAAATCCCTCTGTAATTTAATGGGGGTGGTCTCCTCCCAGGACAAAGGTCACCCTTAATAAGACATCTACTAGAGTTTCCAGAGGCAATTTGCCATGGGATAAGGATTGAAGATGAATAATGGTGTTTCCCCATAATCTAGCACTCAGTAAACAGGTGTGAAAATAGAGATTGAAACAGAGAACAATGTAAGACATTCAGCCTAGGAGGTCAGGAAAGTCTTCCTATGGAGAGGATAGACAGGTGAGCTGAGTCTTGGAAGATAAGTAGGAAATTGCCAAGAAAAACGAGAAGATGGGAACAGCATAAAAATAGGTACAGAGGGACTCTCTATCTCTGTGAAAGAGTTAAAGGAACTTCCAAGCTATGTTGGTGGACAGCTAGCAATCCCTGATTCATTCTCCTCTTAGGTCTTCTTGAAATGCTATGTGAGAGCTCACACAAAAAAAACATTTTAGCAGGGCTGGAAACTACTAATATTACTTAGCAAACGGCCGGATTCTAGAAGGAATTTCCACTATGCCAAACTTGGATAAATCTAATGAAGGAAGGAGGAAAATGCAGAGAGAAAAGTTGGTAGATTTCTACCCCAGCCCCATCCCATTTCCACCCTATCTCTCTGGAAAAACTTGTTGTGTAAAATAAGACCACAGACATATTAGAAATAAAGGCTGTACAGAAATAAAAACTGTACAGACAATAGAAGGAGTGAACCCTAATGTAAACTATGGACTTTGAGTGATAATGTGTCCATGTAAGTTCCTCTACTATAACAAACGTACCACTCTGGCTGGGGGTGTTGATGGGGGGAAGGCTGTGCATGTGTGGGGGGAGGGGCATACGGGAACTCTGTGTTTTCCACTGTGTTTTGCTGTGAATCTAAAACTGCTCTAAAAATATAAAGTCTAGGCCAGGCGCGGTGGTTCATGCCTGTAATACCAGCACTTTAGGAGGCTGAGGCGGGTGGATCACAAGGTCAGCAGATCAAGACCATCCTGGCCAACATGGTGAAACCCCATATCTACTAAAAACACAAAAAAATTAGCCGGGCATGGTGGCAGGTGCCTGTAGTCCCAGCTACTCAGGAGGCTGAGGAAGAATGGTGTGATCCCAGGAGGCTGAGCTTGCAGTGAGCCAAGATCGCGCCACTGCACTCCAGCCTGGGCAAGACAGCGAGACTCCATCTCAAAAAAAATAAATAAATAAAATAAAATAAAATAAAGTCTATTTTGAAAGTTTTCTTAAAAGCCCTTCAAGGCAGGAGGGAAATGTTCACTCAGAGGCTGGAAAACCCACATCCCAGCTTCTGAATATCTCACGTTTGCAGGCTTGATTTTATACAAAACTATAAGGCCTTTTCTGAGAATTGCTGTGTGAGAGGATCCTCATGATACTCAGGAAGTGGAGGGGAGACCTCTGGAAGCTCAGGAGTCGAGGAAAGTGAACCTTGCAATCATGAGTTAGTAACTTCAAAAAGGCTGTTTAAAAACATGCTGATAACATGCTTTTGAAAGGGTTGCAGTGTACAGTAAAACATCAGAACTCCTTCATTTTGTTAAGGCTTTTGCTTTCTTTCCTTTATTATTCAATGTTCTTTTGCATGCAACTGCAGATTTTCATCCTGTATCACAGACACAGGGCTTTCATCCATACTATCCCTCCCCAGCCTTCTCATAAACACAGCACACAGTTTGATAGATGCTCTCTAGGATGACCAAGGGTACTTTCCCATCCCATCAGTATCTGTGTTAAGACTTCTTTTTCTTTTCTTTATTTATTTTTTTTTGTTTGTTTGTGATGGAGTCTTGCTGTGTCGGCCAGGCTGCAGTGCAGTGGTGTGATCTCAGTTCACTGCAACCTCTGCCTCTTGGGTTCAAGTGATTCTCCTGCCTCAGCCCCCCAAGTAGCTGGGACTACAGGTGCATGCCACCACGCTTGGCTAATTTTCGTACTGTTAGTAGAGATGGAGTTTTGCCATGTTGGCCAGGCTGGTCTAGAGCTCCTGGCCTCAAGCAATCCACCTGCCTTGGCCTCCAAACATGCTGGGATTATAGGCACGAGCTACCACACCTGGCCAAGACTTCTTTTATTATAGCCATCATGGAACTATAATGACTAAGAAGGAAATGTGGCTAGGAGTTTCTTACAGACAGTAAGCAAGCAATAGGAAAACCAAACCAAACCACAAAAACATAGGTAAAAGTTCTAAACAGACACTTCACCAAAAAAGATATACAGATAATGTATTAATTTGCTAAGACTACTATGAAAAGTACACAAACAGAGTGGCTTAAACAATAGAAATGTATTATCTCTCAGTTCCAGAGACCACAGGTCCCAAGATCAAGGTGGTGGCAGGGCTGGTTGTGGGGCTCTGCCTTTATCTTCACACAGCATCCTCCCTGTGTGCATGCATCTGTTTTCAAATTTCCCCTCTTTATAACGACATTGGTCACATTGTATTAAGGACCATCCAGATAACCTCAACTTAACTTGATCTTTTGCAACGACTCCATTTTCCAATAAGATTCTATTCATAGACACAATTCAACCCAGAAAAGATGGCGAAGAAGCACATGAAAAGATGCTTAACGTCAATAGTTATTATGGAAGTTCAAATTAAAAGCTGAACTAAGATACCACTACATACCTACTAAAAAGGCTTTAAAAAATCACCACCACACACACAAACCTGATAATACCACGTACTAGCAAGGGTCTGGGACAACTGGACCACTCACACATTGTTCATTAGAATGCAAAATGGTACGGCTACTTTGGAAATCAGTTTAACAGTTTCTTATAAACACGCATGTATCATATGACCCAGCAAACTCACCTCTAGGTGTTCATCAAAGAGAAGCGAAAATGTAGGTTTATGCAAAAATGTGTATATGAATGTTTATAGAACTTTATCTATAATCATCCCAAACTGGAAACAAGCCAGATGTCTTTCAACCGGTAAATGAGTGAACATCTACCATATATAAAGCCAGTTCAAGGAACAAACAACATTTTGTTGTTTCGACATTTGTTGATTCACCCAACAGCATGCATAAAACTTAAATGTATTTTTATAAGTGAGAAAAGCCAGATCCAAAAGACTACATGTTATATGATTCCATTTATATAAATTTCTGGAAAACGCACAACTATAGGGACAGAAAATAGTAAATGATTGCTGGGGGTGGGGGTGGGAGCAATTGACTACAAAGAAGCAGGACAAAAGAATTTGGGATGGAGAGGAACTAAGAAATTGGTGGTTGATACACAACTCTGCATTTGTCAAAACCATTAGAATCCACCAAGTTAATTTCATAGTATATAAATTATAAAAACTGTCACCCAGGATGTGGGATTGTGAGAAAGGAGATTACCTAAGTAACTTTGGACAACCGTTCAGATTGGCTACTATAAAGCTAAAGACAAAAATGATTGTATGTAAACACTGTACTCTAGTTTGTAAATTTTTCTCTGATAGAGTTATGTGTTACCAATTCTAAACTATGGGTATAATAGGGTTGAACTGTGAAAATATGGTGTAAATAATGAGAGCCAGGCTTCTATCAGAGAAATGTTACAAATAAGAAAAAGATGCAGATAGCACTATTCACAATAGCAAAGATATGGAATCAACCCAAATACCCATCAATGATAGACTGGATAAAGAAAATGTCATACACATATACCATGGAATACTACACAGCCATGAAAAGGAATGAGATCATGTTCTTTGCAGTCACATGGATGGAGCTGGAAGCCATTATCCTCAGCAAACTAATGCAGGAACATCAAATACTACATGTTCTCACTCATAAGTGGGAGCTGAAAGATGAAAACACATGGACGCAGGGAGGGGAACAACACTTGCTGGGGCCTGTCAGGGGAAGGTGGTGGGAGAGAACATCAGGGAAAACAGCTAATGCATGCTGGGCTTAATAATTAGGTGATGAGTCGATAGGTGCAGCAAACCACCATGGCACACGTTTACCTGTGTAACAAACCTGCACATTCTGCACATGTACGCCAGAACTTAAAATAAAATAATAAAAATATAAAAAATAAAATAAAAATAATTTTTAAAAAGATGTGGATTATAATGAATCCTATGGTGCTGAAATAGTGTCCAGGGTTTCAGTATGAATTCATAGATACACAAAAAAATAGATGTGTGTGTCAGCATTCACAGGTTAGTATATATGCTCTCTATATATGGGCAGTTTAATCAGAGAGAGAAATGGTAAGAAAGAACCAAAAGGAAATGCTATAGATTAAAAACACTGTAACAAAAATGAAGAATGCCTTTGACAGGTTTATTAGTAAACTGGATTCTGCTGAGGAAAGAAATCTCTGAGCCTGAGAATATCTCATGGAAATTACCAAAACTGAAAAGGGGAAAAAGACTGAAAAAAAAATACAGAGTATGCAAGAACTGTGAGACAACTGCAAATGATGTAACATAGATGTGATGGGAATTCCAGAAGCAGAAGAGAAAGAAACAGGAGAAATATTTAAAACGATAATGGCCGAGAATTTCTCTCAATATGAGACACCAAATCACAGATCCGCGAAGCTCAGAAAACATCAAGCAGGATAAATACCCAGAGAAAAACTGCATCTAGCCACCTAAGTGACAAACTATAGAAAAAAAAAAATCAAAAGATGAAGAGAAAATTCTGAAGGAACCCAGAGGGGAATAAAACCACCTTACCTATGGAGAAGTCAAGATAGTAATTATACCTAACTTCTCCTCGGAAATCGTGTAAGCAAGAGGAGAATGGAGTGAAATATTTAAAGTGTTGAGAGAGGGGAAGGAAAAGCACCACCAACCTAGAATTCTATATTCTGTGAAATTACTCTTCATAAGTGAAGGAGAAATAAAGACTTTCTCAAGCAAAAATTGAGGGAATTAGTTGCCAGTAAACTTGCCTTGAAAGAAATGTTAAAGAAAATTTCCTTGGGAAGAAGGAAAATGATACAGGTCAGTAACTTGGATGTATATCAAGAAAGGAAGAGCACTGGAATAAGAATAAGTTAAGATAAAATGAAAACTTTTATTTTTCTTATTCTTAATTTATCTAATAGATCAATTCAGATCAAACTGATCAATAGATCAAACAGATCATTTGTTCAATATAACAATTTGCAATAATATATTTGATTATGTATATATCTTTAGTATATAAATTATTGTGTATGTTTGTATGCGAGTGAAATGAATGATAATAATGATACAAGGGACAGGAGGGAGGAATTAGGACAATTTTGTTATTATAAGGTACTCACTCTACTTGTGAAGCAGTAGAGTGTTATTTAAAAGTGAACTTAAACTAGTTGTAAATGTATATTGCAAACCCTAAGGAAAACAATACAAAAAGAAATATAACTGACTGATATGCTAAGAAGGGAAAGAAAATGGAATCATGAAATGCTCAATTAAAGCCACAAAAGATGGAAACAGAGTAGAAGTCAAAAATGGAAACAAAAGCAAGAACAACAAATAGAACACAGTAACAAATATGGTAGATATTAATCTTACTATATTGATATAATAATCACTTTGAATGTCAATGGTCAATCACCAGTTAAAAGACAGAAATTGTCAGTCAACCAAAAACAATACCTAACTGTGCACTATATGATGCCTGCAAGAAACTCACTTTAAATATAAAGAAATATATAGATTAAACGTAAATAAATAGAAGAAAAATATACCATGCTAACACTAATCAAAAGAAAGCAGGACTAGCTATATGAATTTCAGACAGAGCAGCTTCAAAGCAAGGAAATTTAGCAAGGATAAAGATTCTGTCAAAGCATTACAGAATGACAAGGGGGATCCAATCTCAAAGAAGACAAAACAATCATTAACGTGTATGTGCTAACAATAGAGAATCAAACACCCTGAGGTAAAAACTGATAGAAGTGTAGGAAACATAGATGAATCCACTGTCATAGCAGGAGACTTCAACACGTCTCTATCAGAAATGGACAGATTCAGCAGGCGGAACATCAGCAAGGACTTAACAGAACTCAACAACGCCATTAATAAACTGGATATAACTCACATCTATAAACAACTTCATCCCACCGTAGTGAAATCCTGTGTCCACTAAAAATACAAAAATTAGCTGGGTGTGGCTGAGGCAGGAGAATCCCTCGAACCCAGGAGGTGGAGGTTGCAGTGAGCCGAGATCGTGCCACGCACTCTAGCCTGGGCGACAGAACGAGACTGTCTCAAAACAAGCAAACAAAAATCCCAAAACACAAACAACAACAAAAGAAGTTACTGCAACGATCCAGATGGAGAAACTGAGGCACGGAAAGATGAAAAGCAGAGTTAGTAGACAGCACAGCGAGGATTTGAATCCGGATACTCTGACTCCAGCAGCCCCCTCTTGGCCGCTCCACTCTGGTCCCCGGTCACCAGCAAGGACCCGGGTCTGCCCTGGGCCTAGGCGTTTGTGGTTCTCTCCCTGCAGGACGTGCAACCAAGGCCAGGGAGGCACTGGACATCGTGCACCAGGTTCGCGTGGACCCCTGGGGGTCCTTCCTGTCCTGTGAGCTGTGGCCCCGCACGCTGCGCAAGCGGGAATGTGTCTGTGCGCCCAGACGCGCCCTCCTTCTACCAGCTGCAATACTGCGGCTGCGAGCTGCGCTTCAACCTGACCTCCAATCAACACCTGCTGGCGCCCGGCTTTGTGAGTGAGACACTGAGGCTTGGCGGCCTGGGTCGCGGGCACATCTGGGCCCACACCCCCGCCTGCCATCTGCTTGGGGAGGTGCAGGACCCCGAGCTAGAGGGTGGCCTGGCGGCCACCAGCGGCTGCAACAGCCTGTTGAGTGCACTGAGACATGTATACTCGGGGCAGTCTGGGGTGGTGGGATGTGGAGATTGGCTCCAGCCTGGCCACGCACTTGTCTGGTGGCTTTGCCCAGTGCACTTTTCCTCTGCCAGCCTCGGTATTCACGCCTGTAAAATGGGAGCGACAATGCATGCCTCGTTGATCTCTAGGACAGCAGTTCTCAAAGTTTAATGTGAAAGCCGGGTGGTGGTGCACCTGTAGTCCCACTTATTTGGAAGGCTGAGGCCAAAGGATCACTTGAGCCCAGGAGTTCAAGGATGTAGGATGTAGGGTGTGATGATGGCGCTCGGTTGGAGACACAGCGAGACCCCAGACACTCAAAAAAAAAAAAAAAATGAAAGAAAGAAAGAGAAAAGAAAAGATAAGTTTACTATGAGCTCAAATCACCTGCAGGCCCTGTTTAAACAGAATGTTTGCAGGGTAGGTCTGGGGTGGCACCCAAACGCTTGGATTTCTGAAACCATCTCAGGTAATGTTGAAGATGCAGGTCCAGAGATCCCACTTTGAGAACCTCTGTTTGACTGGACTAAGTAACTGAAAAAGCAGTTGGCTTCTCTTCCCTGGGGCATCAGTTATGACTGTTCCTTCACAGGTCCCTTTAGGCTGCTCTTCTCCAGGAAAGCCACCCCTCACCCTGTAGCCATTCTGCAGGGTGTGGTGAGGAACCGCTTTCAGCCCCTCTGCCCGGATCAGCATTCCAGGAAAAGCAGGCCTCAGCTTCCTGGCTTGGTCTGGCTGAAGGGTGGTGCTGGCTACTGCCTGCAGCCCTAATGGCTCCCTGACTGGGGCTGATTAGAGCAGCTTCCACTCCAGGCGGAGCAGGGCCCCTTTCTGTTTGTGTTCAGGTGACCAGCTCCACTCTCCCAGCTCTGGAGGGTGGGGGTTTGGGAGGAGTAGGGGATGTGTGCACACTCTCAGCGTCCACTGTTCCCAGGAGGCCCTCAGCTTAGATTGCTCAGGCAAAAACCGTGGGCTGTGGCTGCACAGGGCCTAATGACAGGGCAGCCCAAATACAAGCTGCACAACATCTGGACCTTTGAAGGCCCATCTGCCCCGCACAGTATTCTCATTTATGGAGCCTGTGCCTGTCCCTTAATGTACAGTTGATGTTGTTGAACCTAAGCAGTACCTGTGCACACAGGGCATCATTCTCATTTCACAGATGAGGAAACAGGCTCAGAGGGGAACTTGCCCGGGGTCACCTAGTCATTCAGTGACTGGTGGGTGGAAGGGGGGCACTCCACATTCATACCCAGGTCTCCAGACCGAAGAGCTGATGCACCCTCCAGCCCTCCCTCCAGACTCCCTGGTCCTGTGTGACCCAAGTAGCAGAATTGGTACCTACAAGGGGAAGTCCGAGGCACGTAAGACCTTCTTCCCTGTTGGAGCCCTGAGCTTCCTCAGGAGGTAGTGGGCATCAAAGATGCTTCCCAGGGCCCCTCCCCTCTGTGGATTCTGAATGCTGGCGGACATGTCCAAGACACTCCTGCCAGCTTCCCTTCTCTGGGCGGCCCTGGGCCCAGAGAACAGGGTGTCCTGGTGGCCATGGGCATCTCCTCTGCTCGGGTGTGGGTGTAGATGCTTTGGAGTGATTTGTTCCCTTAGGGAGATAGAGGGAAGGTCAGAAGCCCTGGCCATGTGGGAGGGAGCACAGTGCTGGAAATGGCTGGCATGCAGAGGAAATGGAGAATAGCCTGGAGGCCTGGGCACAAGCCTCCCCACTCAGGATGGCTGTCTAGGACTCTGGAAGACAGCATTTTGTCAGATTTGGAGCCTTCTGAGCTCTGCTTTGAAGGTTTGGCTGTATGTGAAATGGCAGAGAAGGGCTTTCCAGGTGCAGGCTACAGAGTGTGCAAAGGCCCAGCGGGAGGAAAGTGCAGAGTGTCCGTGGGCAGTCACAGGTGGTGTGGGCAGTGGGGGCTCAGCTGGGCAGGATGGGCCTCTGGGACGTGCAGGAAGAGCAGCTGAGGGCCAGTCCTCCCTGTGTGACCCTGGTGCTTCTTCCCCAGGAAGGTGTGTTCTAGCTCTCCAATGAGGACTACTTCATTGAGCCCCTGGACGCTGCCCCGGCCCGGCCCGGCCCAGCCATGCCCAGCCCATGTGGTGTACAAGCATCAGGCCCCGGAGAGGCTGGCACAGTGGGGTGATTCCAGTGCTCCAAGCACCTGTGGGATGCAAGGTATGCTCTTCTGCTCCCAGTTCTCGGGTGGGTGCTGGGCCTGGGGACATGAAGGGGCCTTTCTAGAAGCCCCTCTTAACATCCCCATGCCCAGTGCCCCTTAGACCAGAGGACACAGATAGACAGACGGATACATCACCATAGCCTGTGCCC
The DNA here is from genome assembly GCF_000951045.1 of Mandrillus leucophaeus. Classification (NCBI taxonomy): domain Eukaryota; kingdom Metazoa; phylum Chordata; class Mammalia; order Primates; family Cercopithecidae; genus Mandrillus; species Mandrillus leucophaeus. Next base: position 264,639 of record NW_012099388.1, on the reverse strand, counting down.
TTAATTGTGCCACAAGACTGTGTCCTCTGCTTTTCAGGCCTGCCCCAGTCAATCCCCTAGACTGACCTCCCTTGCTCCATCTCACCTACCTCTCCCACCTTGGGACTCAACCTGCCTCTGCTCCCTCCGCCCCACAGCCTATGGCACCTGACTCTGCCAGCCATTCTTCCCCCAGTGCCCAGGCCAGGTGAGCCATGCCCAGCTCCAACAGGGCCACTAGCCAGGAACCTCCCTCCCCCCTACCACCCTGCTCCCACCCTAGAATAACTAACCTCTATTACTGGGACCTGGAGTGTGGTACCCAGTACCTCCTCTGCAGAGCAGCAGCAGTGCTGGCCAGTCCAGGTGAGGAGCTGCCTGCTAAGGGTTGCTAGGGTTTGGGGAATGCTTGGCTGGCATGCCAATCTCAACCTGCCCACAGCTCTGGTACTGCATTTGCTGAAGCACATATCCACAGAGGTATGCTTCTTGGCCTCAGTTTCCCCAGCTTCTTAGATGTGCTTCCCCTTCTGATCTGGTGCAGCCTGGGTCGGGGAGCAGGCCCAGTAGGGCCAGCTGGGCTGGGTCTTGGCCAGCCTCCCCTGGCTGGGGTTTAGAGGGTGGGGTCAGCCTGTGTTGGGATGTACTAACCCCCCAGGGTGGGAAGAAGTGACACGGGGAGATAGGGGCCCAGTAGCCAGTTTTGTCAGGCCCAGGAGTTCCCTTCCCATGGACACAGTACTTTACTGTGTTTATATCCACCATTTCATTTGCCCTTTGAGGTCCCCCTGTGAGGCAGATCAACTTATTCCTATTTTTAGTCAGGGAATCTCAAGATCAAAGAAGGTAAGTGACCAGGCAGAGCCACACAGCGCAGGTCTGGGGCAGAGCCAGGAGGGGAATTCAGGTCCCTGGCCTCTGATCCCTGTGTGGTTCCTAATGCCCCAGAGAACTTGCTGAGGAGAGACCCTGGAGACATGTGCCCTGGGTCAGGGTGGGCCAGAAGGATGGGGAACAGATGTTCCCTCGGGATCAGATGTTTATTTAAGACTGACTTGTCGAGAGCCATCGCTCTACCTGGGATAAAGTGATGGATGTGGAAGAGCATGATCCTGCACTTGGGGACTCTGTCTCATCATAGCATTTCCCGAGGAATATTTCAGGGAATGTGTTCCAAAGAATGCCAGTAGCGTACTATGAAAAAAGATTCTGCTGTTGAATAAGTTTGGCCACACAGGATTAAAACAAGTAAAACGGGCCAGGCATGGTGGTGCGCACCTGTCATCCCAGCTACTTGAGGGACTAAGGTGGGAGGACTGCTTGAGCCCAGGAGGTCGAGGCTGCAGTGAGCCGAGATCATGCAACTGCACTCCATATGGGTGACAAAGTGAGACCCTGTCTCATTAAAAAAAAAAAAAAAGGTAAAACAGACTTCTTTACTACAGGACTTCTCAGAGCCTTCAAAATAAATATGCGTTGAGAATTCCCAACAGAATAGGCAGGCAGCATTCCCCAAATTTAGGAAGTAAGCAGGGGCTTTGAAATAGCAAAACCTGAATTCCGAGCCCAGTTTCGCCCTCTCTTTGAGCTTCAGTTACTTCATTTGTAAAACGAGGAAAATTGTGCCTACCTTAGTAGTAACAAGATTAAATGACATAATGCGTGCTAAGCTCCAAGCACAGGGACTGTACATGTTAGGCTCAATCAAGATTGGCTGCAGCTATTTTTTTGGCTGCTGCACTATCTGACCCACAGCCACCTTCAGGATAGCCACACCTTTCTTTACCAACGCCACCTACGGACTCCAATTTATCATCATTCTCCCCATGCTAGATTCAGACCTGAGTCCTAGAACTTGGGTGGGTTTGTCCCAAGGATAGCAAGACAGGTCCCTTTTCACCCCGTTTTCTTTCTTTCTCTCTCTCTCTTTCTTTCTTTCTTTCTTTTCTTTCTTTCTTTCTTTCTTTCTTTTTCTTTCTTTCTTTCTTTCTTTCTTTCTTTCTTTCTTTCTTTCTTTCTTTCTTTCTTTTTCTTTCTTTCTTTCTTTCTTTCTTTCTTTCTTTCTTTCTTTCTTTCTTTCTTTCTTTCTTTTTCTCTCTCTCTCTCT
>NW_012099388.1:251237-262503 GCF_000951045.1 Mandrillus leucophaeus | reverse complement strand
TCTCTCTCTCTCTCTCTCTCTCTCTCTCTCTCTCTCTCTCTTTCTTTCTTTCTTTCTTTCTTTCACATGAAGTCTCTCTCTGTTACCTGGGTCGGAGTTCAGTGGCGCGATCTCGGCTCACTGCAACCTCTGCCTCCTGGTTCAACTGATTTTCCTGCCGCAGCCTCCTGAGTAGCTGGGACTATAGGCGCATGCCACCACACTCGGCTAATTTTTTTGTATTTTTAGTAGAGATGGGGTTTCTGCATGTTGGCCAGGCTGTTTTCAAACTCCTGACCTCGTTATCTGCCCATCTTGGCCTCCCAAAATGCCAGGATTACAGGTGTGAGCCACCGTGCCCAGCCAGTTTCACCCCATTTTCACCCCCAATTCTGTTCTTGCTCTCAGAGGTCACAAGCCCTTTTCGGGGGGCTCTTGTCACACTTTCAGCTCACCGGGAGCCTGTGGTTACCTGTACCTCCAGATCTTACCTTCACAAACACTGCACACCTTGGCATGCTCTCCAGGCCTGCAGCAGAACAGGGCTGGGCTTCCCTGGGTATCATTTATCCAGTTGAAACACCCTACACTGACCTTGGGCCATTAACCAATGCTGCTTGGTTGAGTTGATCAGCCAATTAAGACCCTGCCTCCCTCAAACATCTCTCAATGCCTGTATTCCCCCCATAGCTCCTGGGAAACAGTGAGGTTATACATGCTGAGGGAAGGCCTTTGTGGTAGTACTAAGCTGTCCCTAGCCCTGACTCAGAATACAGCGTGGGTCAGTCCTCAGGCAGGCCGAGCAGACCCTCACCACTTCTGATCCTCTGGAGTCACTTTGCTGGGGACTGATACCGAGCTTACCTGTCTGTGGTCTAGGAAAGATTTGTGGTCTGGGAAGGGGCTTCGGAGGTCTCTTGTCCTCTTCAGGTCCTGGGGCTGCTGGGTTGGGGTAGTGTGTGTGAGGTATGGGGACACTCATGCATTGGTGTACGTGCATCACCTGTCCACTGTGCAGCCTGTGTGCACCCGTGTGAGCGTCCCTGTGTGTGAGCATGGGTGTGCGTTGCCCTGGGTGGGAGGGTGGGTTGGGTGGGCATTGGCTCCTTGTATCCTTCATTCTGGTGACAGCCTGACCCCCTCATCTCTTGGGCAGGTGGCTGGCCTGTTTCATGACCCCAGCATTGGGAACCACATCCACATCACCACTGTGCGCCTGGTCCTTCCGGAAAATGAAGAGGTGAGTGGTCATGTGGTCCCATGGTGCCCAGCAATGGCTTTGGCTGCCAGAGCCCTCCTGCACCATGACCTGTGCTGCTCTGTATGGAAGGGCATAGTGAAGGCCTCCTTGGCCTGGACCATGTCCCCTGCCAACCCCTGGTTCCTGAAGGACCCTCTCTCAGGTCCCAGGTCCCCTGCAGGAGGTTCCTACAGGAGGGGTGGTCAGGCCAGAAGCTGGACTGGTGCCTGTGGGCCTCCCACTGCCCTGCTGGGCCTCTGTCTCCTGCCTTTGTACGGAGGACAATGAGGCCTGACCTTCTTGGAACTCAGGGGAGGCATGAGCAGTCATTCTCTCTGCTCCCAGGAGAACCTAAAGACCACACACCATGCAGACAACACCCTGAAGAGCTTCTGCAAGTGGCAGAAAAGCATCAACATGAAGAGGGACGCCCACCCCCTGTACCATGACACCGCCATCCTGCTCAGCAGGTACCACCAGCCGCAGGAGGGTGGGAGCCTACATCTCAGGGAGGTGCTTCACAGCCCTGCGGGAGAAGCCCTGGTGGAGGAGGGGGCCGTGCTCTCAGGGAGCCCCATTTTGAGGAGAGTTTGCGCACCTTTGGCCCAAGGCTGGATTCTGTCTGCACTCGGGGACGTCATTTTATTTTGAAATAATTGTGGATCTTCATGCTGTTGTTAGAAATAATAGAGAGAGGGCATGTATAGCCTTCATCCATCTCCCCCAGTGGTAACATCTTGCATGACTAGAGCACAGTATCCCAACCAGGAAACTGACACTGATACCATCCACAGACTTCCTCAGATATTATTAGTTCCACACGTACTGCCCTTTGTGTGAATGTGTGTGTATTCAGTTCTGTGCAGTTTCATCACTGTGGGTTCACCTACCCACCCCCACAGTCTAGATACAGATTTGTCTCATCAGAAGGATGTCTTGTACTACCAGTTTATAGTCACAGCCACCTTCTTCTCTCCTCCCCTAACCTCTGGCAACTGCTGATCTGTCCAGAGGCAGTTATTTTCCCTCTGCTGGACTCTGGCAGCTTCTGTCAGCACCCCTGCTGGATAGCAACCAAAATTGTTCTGTGCGGGTCTGTGCTCCCAAGGGCCAAAGAGATGCCCAGTGGATTGTGTGTGAATGAGAGCACCTGCTTCCCACGTGGCCACTGTGCTGGCCTCATGCCACAGAACGGTGGGAGGGACATCCTTTCCACTTGGAATCAGTTCGGGGGGACCCTTCCCTGGCCTTCGCTCAGGTGGGCCTAGCACTGGGCCAGGTTAACCTGAAGGCTGCTTCTCTGCCTATGCAGGAAGGACCTGTGTGCAGCCATGAACCGGCCCTGTGAGACCCTGGGCCTGTCCCACGTGGTGGGCATATGCCTGCCGCACTGCAGCTGCAGCATCAACAAGGACACAGGCCTGCCACTGGGCTTCACTGTAGCCCACGAGCTCGGGCACAGGTACCATGCCTGCCCCCATTGCTACACGGAGAGCTGAGCTTCACCCTCCCAGCCTGGGGGCACCAGGTATCCAGCCTGTGGGTCACAAAGTACAGGGGAAAGGAAGCTCTCTGGAGAAGGAGCCCCGACTGTGGCCATGTGCTGTCCCTGCACTGTCCCCTCCCCACAACCAGGCTGCTTCCCTGTAAAGCAGGAGAGAGGCCTGCCTGGGCATCTCTGGGACTGGCCTGGAGGGAGTCTTATTTAAAGGGGAGTTGTGATGGGCCAGAAAGTCATCGTAGGTCTTTGGCTGTGCCTCCCCATTTCCCTCAGTGCTGTATTTTTTACTCTCGATCCCTGTCCCTGTTCCTGTTTGCTCTGTGGCCTGGGCCAGTGCCTGCCCTCTCTAGGCCTCTGTGTGCTTCCCATAGATTGAGGGGTTTGGATTCAGTGACATCCAAGGCTCCCTCCATCTGACACCGCTGCCTGAGGCTCCTGCCTTCACAGGCCTCCAGCAACCTGTGCTTGGGCTGTTGAGCTGGCGAATATGGCAGCATCTTAGATTGTTCAGCAAGCTTTCAAAGGCAGGCTCCCAGAGGGTTCTGTGGTCAAAGCTGTTGGGGTCATCCATTCAGATATCCGGGTTTCCTGGGTGATGGTTGTGCCTGCAGGACCTTAAAGCTGCTTATGACTGCAGAAAGAACAACCTGCCGCAGTACTGCAATTTCCTGGCTGTGTTACGCTCACTAGTTCCTCAGACTCTCTGAGCCTCCCTGGGAGTAATAATGAGAACTGAGTGAGATTGTTTTTCTGAAAGGGCTTAGCATGGCCCCTGGCACATAGTAGATGCTCAGGAAATAATTTTTCTCGTGTCCTTCCCAAGGATGGTCACTGGAGACCTTTCTGTGACACAGCAGCTCAGATCCCTTAACTCAAGTGCACAGCCTTGGGACAAGGACCTGTGAGTGGGAACCTCTGTCAGACTGTTCTTGAGGCCAGTGAGCTTGCAGGGGCCATCACGGGCCCCCATCTGTGCCACCTGGTTTGCCATTGCTGGCCAGCCCCCAGGCAGGGGTAGGGCTGCTGTGGGTCCCTGGCCCTCATTTCAGGCCAGAGCAGGAGCCCCTGGATCCTAGCTGTCATACCCTCATTTTACATTAAGGAAACTCAGAGAGGGAATGTGACTTTCTCAAGGCTGCGGCCATTGGGTGGCCTCCCGCCAGCTCGCCCGCCCCTGGGGCCTGTGCTCTCACACAGTTCTGGCATTCAGCATGACGGAAGCGGCAATGACTGTGAACCCATTGGGAAACGGCCTTTCATCATGTCTCCACAGCTCCTGTACGATGCCGCTCCCCCCACCTGGTCCCACTGCAGCCGCCAGTATACCTTGAGGTAGTCCTCTAGCACCGGGCCCCTATGCCTTGATCCATGAGGTCGAGGTCTACTGGGAGAGCTGCAGACAGTCACATTGGAGGGGTAGAGGGAAGCAGAGGGACAAGGTCTTGATCTGTGAGGTCAAGGTCTAATGGGGGAGAGGCAGACAGTCATACTGCAGAGCCGGGGTAGAGGGAAGCAGAGGGGCACCTGGCAAAGATGTGGTGCTGGCGTCCCAAATGTCCTCCTGGAAGGGACACTTGAGCTTGAACTTGGAGGAGGAGCGAGAATTCACACATGTGCAGAAGGGATGAGAATGGCGTTCCTGGTAGAGGAAGCCTGAGAAAGGCCTGCAGCCGTGAAGGAGTGGGAAAGATTTCAGGGAACGGCAGAACCCTGAGCAAGGCTATGGGAGCCAAGGCTGCATAGGAAATGAGGCTGGAGGAGGCGAGGGCCGGACACAAGATCCAGTGAGAGGCAGGAAGAAGGGGCCACTAAGGGAACTGAAATACGAAGCTTTCTCCATTTTTTCATGTTCTCTTCATTTGTTCTGGTGTTCTTGTTGTTGTTGTTGTTTGTTTGTTTGTTGAGACAGATCTCACTCTGTCTCCCAGGCTGGAGTGCAATGGCACAATCTGGGCTCACTGCAACCTCTGCCTCCTGGGTTCAAGCAATTCTCCTGCCTCAGCCTCCTGAGTGGGTGAAACTACAGGTGTGTGCCACAGTGCCTGGCTAATTTTTACATTTTTAGTAGAGACAGGGTTTTGCCATGTTGGCCAGACTGGTCTTGAACTCCTGACCTCAAGTGATCCACCCACCTCGACCTCCCAGAGTGCTGGAATTACAGGCATGAGTCACCATGCCCAGACTGTTCTGGTGGGTTTTGTTGTTTTCTTTTGTTTTTTAATTTGCTATTTAATGTTGTTCTAAGTAAGAAAAAGTTTTAAATTTAAATTATTGGCATAAATTGTATCATTCATCTTTTTTTTGTGCGGTGCCAGTTTTAAATGCAAATATAAGAGTATAGCTGACCCTTGAACAACTCGGGGGACAGCCATGGCTGCCCTGGGCTCTCTCCCAGGGGAGGGGCTGCTTTCCAGACCTCGCCCTTCCACAGACGACCCGAGGTCTCTGCCTGCGTGGGGCCGTCGGAGGCTCTGTTGTGTCAGCTGTGAAGTGATGTTCTCTGGATCCTTGTCGGGCCTGGCTCCGGGGTCTGGGCTCAGGGACGAAGGCTGCAGGGTCAGAGAGCAGGGCCACATGAGGGCTTGGCGGTCCAGGAGGCCTTCTGAGGAAACGGCCCTGGCAGCGTGTGCAGAGGGCTGGGATTTGGGGTTGGGGTTGTTTAGCCAGCTGGAGTGCCCAGGAGGTGAGATGAGAGAGGCCGGGAGGGCCTGTGCTGCTGGCTGTGGTTGGAGGATCAGCTGAACCAAGCGGGGAGGCTGGAGTTTCCTACAGTTGTAGGGCTCTGTGCCCCCTCCCACTTCTCCTCTCCCAGCCCCACAGAGGCTTCTCCGATGGGTCTCACAGGCTGCGCCCCCTCCATCCTCCCGTCCCATCTCTAGCCGTGGGTAGGGCCTGTGCCTAGACGACCCTCCTGCCAAGGACATCATCGACTTCCCCTCAGTGCTGCCTGGCGTCCTCTATGATGTGAGCCACCAGTGCCGCCTCCAGTACAGGGCCTACTCTGCCTTCTGCGAGGACATGGATGTGAGTGGGGCTGATGTGGGTGTGGGGGTGTGGGGACCTGGCAGGAGGGCTCAGGGGACAGCTCTCACCAGCCTGTGGATGCCAGCCTGGGAGTAACCTCGCCTGGCCTGGGCTGCGCCCCCGAGTGATACTGTGAGACATCAGGTGGCCTGTGGGAGAGGACAGGGATGGGCGGCCACATACCCAGCTCTGAATTCTGGGTCAACCATGGACCAACTGTAACACTTCCGGCAAGTCCCTTAGCCTCTCTGGAGCTGGCTCATAAGAGGGAAAAGGAACCCCAGTGGGGAGGGTCTATTTATCCTGGAGAAGATTGCCTGAAGTGATCTTCTAACAGGAGTGTTTCCAGAGGAGGGGCTGGGCCCGGAGAGGTGGGGACAGCTGGCTACGGCTCTGAGGAGCACAGCCCTGGGCGCCCCACACCACCACATGGTCCGGGGAGGAAGGTGGGAGCAGGCACACAAGAAGGGACCTCTGGGGGTCTGTGGGCCCCTGCCATGTGGAGGGGTGCCCAGGGGACCCTTGGGGACAGGGAGGGGGCAGGGTGGGTGGTGGCACTGGGGGGGGGTGAGGGTATGGCCCATGCCCTCCTCCTCGCAGAATGTCTGCCACACAATCTGGTGCTCTGTGGGGACCACCTGTCACTCCAAGCTGAATGCAGCCGTGGACAGCACCCGGTGTGGGGAGAATAAGGTAGGGGATGTCCCCAGTCCCGGCGGTGGGTGTGTGAGACGCCAGACCTGCTGTAACCAGGCCCTGGGGTCAGCCCCGGCTCACAGTCTTGCTTGTGCTTCTAACAGAGCCCCGCACTCTCTGCCTCCCAAGGCCCCATCTGCAAAGCAGAGGCACTGGGGCCAGGGCTTGATTCCATGATTCCCCAGGGTGTCTTCAGCTGAGTCAGCACGTGGGCTGTTTTACTCCCTGCTCAGCTCCTCCCTGTGGCCTGGGTCACAGATGATTGTGATGATTGTGAGGGGGTCTCTCTCACCTTCCATCCTTCCCCTCTGTGCCTTTCTCAGCCTTCCCACCCACCTTGTTCTCACTAGGGTGAGGATGACTGATAAGCTGGGGGCTGGGGTGGCTCTACCTCCATCTGTCACAGTAGTGGTGTCTCAATGGGGAGTGCGTACCTGTGGGCTTCCGGCCCGAGGCGGTGGATGGTGGCTGGTCTGGCTGGAGCGCCTGGTCCATCTGCTGCCGGAGCTGTGGCCTGGGCATACAGAGCGCCGAGCAGCAGTGCACGCAGCCTACGTGAGTGTGGGGCCCAGGGTGCCCTGGGCAATGGGACAGAGGGACCCAAGCAGTCAGCCGATTGCAGGAGCTTGGCTCTGTCCCAGCCTCTGGCTCTTAGAAGTGTCCTCATAATGGTCAGTCCGAGTGTCCAGGCCACCTTGAGTCACTTTCAAGCAGTGTTCTGGGGGCTGACAGGGTCCCCACTGCTGACCCCTTTCCAGAGAGGGGGACACTGAGGTCCAGAGACTGGAGAGACTCATCAGAGGCCACATGGCAAAGCAGCTGCTGGCTGGAAGGAGGCAGGAGAGGGCAGTGGGGAAGAGCCCTGCACCTTAGATGGCTCTGAGTTCGAATCCCCTCTTCACCCCTTCTCTGGGCCTCTGTTTCCCCATCTATATAACAGCAGTGCCCATCCAGTAAAGTTGTAGTCAAGGGCAAATGCAGTTTTTGCAGGCCAGGCCCTCAGTCTTGCAGCTCGTCTGTAGGGGGCACTCAGCGGGAGGGGCTTGGTGGCCTCAGAGGCACAACAAAGGTCTGAGATGAGACCGGGGGCAGCTGGGAGGATGGGCCAGCACTGAAGGGATGGCCTGAGGTGAGTGATTTCACCTCTCTGGGCCTCTGTTTCCCCATCTAAGCGGGGTGGTGTGAAGATCTGCTGAGACGCAGAGGTCAGTGGTACCGTAGACCTGAGGCACTACCTGGCTAATCTTCACTTCAGGAGGCCACCCGTGGCAGGCATGGGGTTCACAACCAGCCCCACCCAGGGCCCTGTGCTTATCCAAGACTGGCCTGTGGCCCTCCCTGCCTCCTGACCTCCAGGTCTGAGCTGGGTGGGGGCCAGTGACCCTGGCCTAGATGCAGAGGGTTTCAGGAGCTGTGCTCTGTCAGACCTCTCAGCTGGCTGAGGCCCTGGAAGCTTCCTTTAGATCCGGGCTGGGGTACTGCCACCAGGAGGGAGGCCAAGGACGCAAGGGCTCGTTAGGATGCTGGTGTCATGGGCTAGAGACTTGGAGCAGTCCCTCCAGTCAGTGCCACTCATGCCTGAAGCTTGTCCCAGCTTCTCAACAGCCCTCTGCAGAGGCAGCCCCAACCCCACTTTATACAGGAGGAAACCGAGGCCCAGAGGGTGGCCGAAGACTTGCCCACAGTCACACAGCAGGTCTTTAATTGGACAAACGTGAAAAACAGCACATACATTTGCAGGATTAGACATTTGGGAATTGTCTTTCAGCAAATTGGCTGCTTCGCAGGGGGACCACTTAGGAGTGTCTGCAGAGGCAAGTGCCCCATGGTGACTGGAACAGACAGGGGTTCTTTGTCTCAGGCAGGAAGTCCCAGGTGCACAGTCCAAGGTGGCAGGACCTGGAGCTGATTGGCCCTCAGTCACACCATCCTTGCCACAGCAGCCTCCCCTCACTCCTGCTTGTCACAGATGCTGTCCTCCCTTCCAGGGCTCTTACCCTGTATCGGGTAGGAAGAAAGAGAGGGGAAAGGGCTGACTCCCAGTGAGGGACTCGTGCCTTTTTCTCCCCAGCCAGGACTGTGTCCCAAACCCCCATAGTTGCAAGGGAGCGGCAGTGGGGTGTGTTTTCAGCTGGTCTCATTGCTCCTTGAACAAAATCAGAATCTGTTGGTGAGGAAAGAGGGGGACAGGTGTGGGACTGGCAGCTCAGGGGAGGGACAACTTTCTCTTTGGACCACAGGGTGGGGATGGAACTGAGAAGGCAGAGCCACCTGCAGACAGGGTCCTGCGGCTGGGCCTCAATAGGCAGTATGGGAGTGAGTGTCCAAGTTGAGGAGCATGGCCGTGCAAAGGCCCCAGGATGGGCAGTGGCAGACGGTGTGAAGGACAGGAGCAGTGCCAAGGTTGGTACAGGGGTGGAGAGCAGGGGCTGCCCCTTGTTGCCCAATTTCTTTTCCAGATATTCTCTGAGCCATTGGGAAGGGTGTGGACGGTGGGATGGCCTTGACACCATGACTGGGTTTGCATGCTAGCAGCAGCTGGCATGGATCGAGCTCTTAGGATGTGCGGGGCACAGGCCGAGCCTGCACATGCAAGAACACACGCAGTCCTCCCTCCAGGGCTTGGAGGAGGCAGGATTGTTGCTCCCACTTCCCAGAGGAGGACGCTGAGGTTCAGAGAGGCCAAATGAGCTGTCCAGGCATCTCAGTTAGGAAGCAGAGGGTCTGGGCACCCAACCCACGAAACCTCCACACTCTGCCACCCGTCCAGGGGCAGTCAGAGGGGAGGCTACATAGGAGAGGGTGTGAGTGAGAACCAGGAGGACAAGAAGAAGCGACAGTGGAGGTCTGCCTTCATCCTGACATGGGCAGTGAGGCGCTGGGAGGGTCTGGCAGAAAGGGTGTCTTTGGGTCTTGGGTGGTGGGCACCTGGGTGCCAGTCCCAGGCTGAGTCCCATGGCCCCTAGGTGTGTAGAGGCAGAGTGTGTACTGCTTAGAGTGGCAGGCAGGGCCCGTGGACGGAGAGCACTCTGCCCCCCAGGGCTGGCCCGATGACTGCCAGAGGAAGTGCAGCGAGCAGCCCTGCCCTGCCAGGTGAGCCCGCCCCCACTGTCCCGCCAACTTCCCACCCCCAGGTGTCCTGGTCTGCCACAGGCCCCTACATCTGGGTCCCCAGAGGCCCCGGGGAGGAGCAGAGGGAGCCGGGCTTTCATTCTCTTCCCAAAGCTGAAGCCCCAGCCCCCAGTCACCCCTCACCCCAGCCTGGGCCAGCCTGGACACCTGTGGTCCTCCTCTTTGGGTCCCTGGATTTGAAGTAGGCCTCAGGTCACACTCAGTTTCCCTGAGGGGAGGGTGGCAGGAGCAGAGGGGCTGTGCCATGTCACCAAGCTTTGAGGGCAGGACACTTAACTGGGCTTAGAGCTCTGGAGAATCATCCACTGGCCTCAGTCCCAGCTCTGTCCAAACCCTGAGGGCCTGGAAGCCCAGCCTGGCCCTCCCTGCTGGTGAGCCTGCTGATGCCACTCATCTGATGCCACGGTGATGCCACCCATGTGCCCTCACCAGGTGGTGGGCAGGTGAGTGGCAGCTGTGCTCCAGCTCCTGTGGGCCTGGGGACCTCTCCGGCCAGGCCATGCTCTGTATCTGCACCGTGGGGCTGGATGAGCAGAGCGCCCTGGAGTCACCCGCCTGTGAACACCTTCCCCGGCCCCCTACTGAAACCCATTGAAACTGCCATAGTGCCCTGTCCGGCCACCTGGGCTGTGGGGAACTGGTCTCAGGTGAGTGTGGGATAGGAGGGGGCGCGCCTCCAGCTCCACCCTTGGTCTTTGGCTACAGGTAGGCAGACAGCCTTCCTGGAGCCCTCGTGGGTGGGAGGGAGCCTGGGCATTCCAGGGTCCAGCCCCTGACTCTAAAGCCTCAGGGATCAGGAAGCCCCTGGCAAGCATGTCCACAGCCATGGCCTTGAGCTGGGCAGGGCTGGCTGGGGTCTCTGCCACCCTGACATAGGGCAGTCGACAGGTTACCCAGCCATGCCCCAGCGTCCCCTGGCACCCTGCCTCCCAGCCTAAGCCCCTCACCCTGGCTTCCCCTGCAGTGCTCAGTGACATGTGGGGAGGGCACTCAGAACCAAAATGTCCTCTGCACCAATGACACCGGTGTCCCGGTGTCCCTTTGTCGAGGCCCAGCAGCCAGCCAGCGAAGTCACCTGCTCTCTGCCACCCTTTCGGTGGCCCCCGGACACACTGGGCCCTGAAGGCTCAGGCAGTGGCTCCTCTAGCCATGAGCTCTTCAGTGAGGCTAACTTCATCCTGCACCACCTGGCCCCAGGCCCTTCACCTACCTCATCACTCAAGCCAACCACCATGGGCAACGCCATTGAGGAGGAGGCCCTAGAGCTGGACCTGCCAGGGCCCGTGTTTGTGGACGACTTCTACTATGACTACAATTTCATCAACTTCCACAAGGATCTGTCCTATGGGCCCTTTGAGGAGCCCGATCTAGACCTGGAGTGGACAGGGGATCGGACTCCCTGACCACACAGCCATCCTGCTGTGCCTTCCATGTGTACCACAGAGCCTCCTGCAGCCAAGGAGGAGGGGGCACCGGGATCTTGGTCCCCTAGCCCTTGGCCCAGCCAGGCCAGCTGCTCCCCACCACCACCCTCAGAGCAGACCCCTGGGAACCCTTTGATCAATTTCCTGCCTGAGGAAGAAGGTCCCATAGGGGCCCCAGACCTTGGGCTCCCCAGCATGCCCTGGCCCAGGGTTTCCACTGATGGCCTGCAGATGCCTGCCGCCCCTGAGAGCCAAAATGACTTCCCAGTT
>NW_012099388.1:250048-250722 GCF_000951045.1 Mandrillus leucophaeus | reverse complement strand
CAAGGGCCAGCCTGAGTCCCTCAGCCCTGAGGTGCCCCTGAGCTCTAGGCTACTGTCCACGCCCGCTTGGGACAGCCCCGCCAACAGCCACAGAAACCCTGAGACCCAGCCGCTGGCTCCCAGCCTGGCTGAAGCCGTCTCCCCCGCGGACCCGTTGGCTGTCAGGAACGCTAGCTGGCAAGCAGGAAACTGGAGCCAGGCAAGTGGTGTGGGCTGGGTGGGCTGGGAGTTTGCGCGGGACCTTGGTGACTGTTTCCTCATCTGAAAATGAGCAGAGTGGGACACAGGTGCCATCTGTCTTGCCTCTCTTGGGGCAGGAGTTCCCAGGATTAGGGGAATGAGGGGACCTCGGGGCCCACTTCTGGGCAGCACAGGGGGCCTCAGGGAAGGCAGGGGCAGGCACGCTGTGGCAGCACAGCTCACCCCAGGATGCAACTGGCTCAGACAGCTGTGAATGGGGAGGGTCCCCGCATGGCTGCCAGGCCCAGTCCTGCCTAGCAGGCAGCAGCTTCCCTGAGGCTCGGCCTGGCTCCTCCAGGCTGGGCTCAGCCCACTGCCACCTGGCTCTGCCCTCAGTGGCTCCACCCTCCTTTGACAGTGACCTGCAGGCATCTGAGCTGCATGAAAGAAGCTGGCCAGGGCCCCCTCCCTGGGTCCCCAGATGGTCACTGCAG
>NW_012099388.1:236363-244858 GCF_000951045.1 Mandrillus leucophaeus | reverse complement strand
CAGACCTTGGGCTCCCCAGCATGCCCTGGCCCAGGGTTTCCACTGATGGCCTGCAGATGCCTGCCGCCCCTGAGAGCCAAAATGACTTCCCAGTTAGCAAGGACAGCCCGAGCCAGCTGCCTCCTCCATGGAGGGACAGGACCAACAAGGTTTTCAAGGATGATGAGGAACCTGAGGGCCGCAGAGCACCCCACCTGCCTCCAAGACCCAGCCCCACACTGCCCCCTTTGTTCCTGGTCGGCAGCACCCACTCTTCTCCTAGTCCTGACGTGACAGAGCTGTGGACAGGAGGGACTGTGGCCTGGGAGCCAGCTCTGGAGGGTGGCCTGGGGCCTGTGGAGAGTGAACTGTGGCCCACTGTTGGGGTGGCTCCTCCCACTCCCTCCCCCACAGCCCCTCTGCCAGAGATGAAGGGCAGGGACGGCCCCCTGGAGCCGAGGACTCCCACCTTCCCAACCCCAGGACCAGGATCATGGGACCTGCAGACTGTGGCAGTGTGGGGGACCTTCCTTCCCACAACCCTGACTGGCCTCGGGCACACGCCTGAGCCTGCCCTGAACCCAGGACCCAAGGGCCAGCCTGAGTCCCTCAGCCCTGAGGTGCCCCTGAGCTCTAGGCTACTGTCCACGCCCGCTTGGGACAGCCCCGCCAACAGCCACAGAAACCCTGAGACCCAGCCGCTGGCTCCCAGCCTGGCTGAAGCCGTCTCCCCCGCGGACCCGTTGGCTGTCAGGAACGCTAGCTGGCAAGCAGGAAACTGGAGCCAGGCAAGTGGTGTGGGCTGGGTGGGCTGGGAGTTTGCGCGGGACCTTGGTGACTGTTTCCTCATCTGAAAATGAGCAGAGTGGGACACAGGTGCCATCTGTCTTGCCTCTCTTGGGGCAGGAGTTCCCAGGATTAGGGGAATGAGGGGACCTCGGGGCCCACTTCTGGGCAGCACAGGGGGCCTCAGGGAAGGCAGGGGCAGGCACGCTGTGGCAGCACAGCTCACCCCAGGATGCAACTGGCTCAGACAGCTGTGAATGGGGAGGGTCCCCGCATGGCTGCCAGGCCCAGTCCTGCCTAGCAGGCAGCAGCTTCCCTGAGGCTCGGCCTGGCTCCTCCAGGCTGGGCTCAGCCCACTGCCACCTGGCTCTGCCCTCAGTGGCTCCACCCTCCTTTGACAGTGACCTGCAGGCATCTGAGCTGCATGAAAGAAGCTGGCCAGGGCCCCCTCCCTGGGTCCCCAGATGGTCACTGCAGGAGAAGCAAGCTTCTGTTCAGATCCCTAATTTGGGGGTGGGAAGGGGCAGGCTGAGGCCCACAGGGCTTGTTTTGCACATCAATAGCCAGCGATTTGGCTGCTTGTCCCAGGACCCAGCCTTCCTTCCCTGGTGCCTCTGGGAAGCTACGAGGCTGGTCAGGACAGCTGGTCAGGGGTGCCCTCAGGGCCCCCTCCCCCACCTCTGCACCAATGACACTGGAACACAGGCCCTTTGTCCCATGTGAGCAGGGACAGTTGGTTGCTGGGGGAATTTGACTTTTCATTCTCATGGTCTTCCTGGGAGATGGGTGGAGGAGCCTATTTTGCAAATAAGGAAACTGCGGCCCAGAAGAGTGCCCTGTCTTACTGAGGTCTCACTAGCCTAGGTGGGTAGTTTCCTGACTGTGGAGGCCTGGCGGGGATGGGATCTGCCTGGTTTTCACAGGTCTGTGACCCGCAGTGCTCCACCACCTGTGGCCTGGGTGCCGTCTGGAGGTCGGTGCGCTGTAGCTCTGGCCCGAATGAGGACTGTGCCCCCGCTGGCCAGCCCCAGCCTGCCTGTCACTGCCACCTGCGGCCCTGTGCCACCTGGCACTCAGGCAACTGGAGTAAGGTGCGTGAGGATGGAGCCAGGACAGGCATTCCCAGGACATGGCGTGGAGCCCTGGTTCCCCACGGCCTGTGTTCCAAAAGCAGCAGGACAGGGGAGGGCTCCAGGCTGCATGTCTGTGCACCAGATTGCACCGGATTCCGAATCTCTTGGGAATCTTCTCATCTGTGTCTGGCTTGGCCTGTCTCCTTTCCTCTGTATTTTTGACCCCATCTGGACTTGTCTTTCACCAGCTTGCCTTTGTTCCTCCCTTTCTCTGTCTGTCCCAGCCCCTGGCAGCCCCTGGCCATGCCACCTTTTGCTGGGTCCTGCCAGCCTTGGCCTCTTGCTGGGGCTTTTCAGGGACTTGCCCAGGGCTGGGGCGTGGGCCTGATGTCTTTCCTGCCACATGCCTCATGGGGTCACGCCTGGGGGGCTACACCCGGGGATGTGTCCCCACACGTCTCTCGGTTCCCAGTGCTCCCGCAGCTGCGGCAGAGGTTCCTCAGTGCGGGACGTGCAGTGTGTGGACACACGGGACCTCCAGCTGCTGCGGCCCTTCCATTGTCAGCCCGGGCCTGCCAAGCCACCTGCGCACAGGCCCTGCGGGGCCCAGCCCTGCCTCAGCTGGTACACCTCTTCCTGGAGGGAGGTGATGCCTGGGGGTTCAGTTGCGGGGAGGGGATGCCCTCAGACCCTGGCTGTCCCTGACTCCTTCCCTGCCCACCCAGTGCCCTGAGGCCTGTGGCGGTGGTGAGCAGCAGCGTCTGGTGACCTGCCCGGAGCCAGGCCTCTGTAAGGAGGCAACTGAGACCCAATACCACAGGGCCCTGAAATACCCAACCCTGCACGCAGTCGGTGGTGGGGCCCTGGGGCCGGGTGAGCCGGGCTGCGTGGAGGGATGGGGAGCAAGTGCGTGGTGGCACCTGGTCGGTCCTGGGTTGGGTGAAGGATCTTTTGAGTGTGTGCTGTGAGCCAGGCTCTCTGTGGCCCCTGCGCATGCAGCAGTGACTGGACGAGGCCCCGCCCACTGGTGCTCACACCTGCCAGGGAGAAACAGACAAGGAAAGGGCACTTGTGCTGTGATGTCAGGGAAGGCCTTACAAGGAGGGGTCTGGGGTTGAGACCCGAGGGAGGAGTCAGTGATGCCAAGGACAAGGATCAAGGGGATAGCAGGTGTGAAGTCTGAGGTGGGAATGACGAGCTTGGGGTTATAAGGGAGCCCAGCAAAGGCCAGCGGCAGAAGGGGGTGGAAGAGGGGCCTCAGATGGGCAAGACACCTTCTGCCAGGCCTGTTTGGAACTCAGGTGTTCAGGCGTCTCAGATTTGGGCCCTGAACTGGGTCCTGGAGTCAGCTGGGCCAGCATTTGAGTCTTTGTCCCACTGGCTGCTGAGTGACTCTGGGCAGGTTGCTTTGCCTGAACAGACTGCCCAGTGACTCTGGGTCACTGTTTTTTCATCTGTAAAATTGGAACAGCTTAGGAGACAAGGGTCGGGAGGATTAAATGAAGGATCGTAATGAGGCACAGGACCAGGCACAGCACAACACTGGCACAGCCAGCGCACGTTTAGGACTGATAACAATGAAGCCTGGTGGGCTGAGCCCTGGCTGTGAAACCTGTCTCCTCCCCTCCTGCCCATGGGCTGCTGCAGGTCCTCTGTCCCTCAGGCACAGCGTTGTCTTGCCCACGTCTCTGCCCACTGCTGTGTCAGGGCTCCATCCTGGGGCCCCTGCCCAGGCCTCTCAGGTGTGTCCCGTGTGAGGGGCTCACTGCCCAGGAGCCCTGAGGGCTGTCCCACTGTTCTCATGCCCCTCCCCTCTGCAGGAGCCGATCCCACAAGTGAGAGTGGGGTTCCAGCACCAAGTGGGCTCTAGGGGTGGGACCAGGTCCTCCAGGAGGCACTGAGGGGGCAGCTGGGAGCAAGGGCAGGCCTGGCAGGCACAGGGCGTAGGGACGGCTTCCCAGAGGAGGTGTCACTGTCCCCACTGCTAGGGCTGGCCCTGGAGAAACTCATTCCTCCCCCACTCTCCCCAGTGCTCAGCCCCCTGTGGCAGTGGTGTCCAGCGGTGCCTGATCAAGTGTGTCAACACCCAGACGGGGCTGCCCGAGGAAGACAGCGACCAGTGTGGCCACAAGGCCTGGCCTGAGAGCTCCCAGCCGTGTGGCACCGAGGATTGTGAGCCTGTCGAGCCTCACCGTGAGTCCCCTGACCCCAGGATCTCTGCTGAAGTAAGGTGGGGCCAGGAGGGCGATGGGGAAATGGGGTCGTCAAACCATTGCATCCACAGCACCGGCTGGCTCCATCTGTAGTCTGGGCTCAGGAGCCACGTGGCCACTGAAAATCCTGATGCCACAGGATGCCATGCCGAAGGCTGGGCTGTGCTGGGAGTCAGTCAAGGGGAGTCCCAGTCACACAACATCCCGCAGGCAGCTGTCTGACCTCGGGGGAGTAGAGGGAGTGGCCCTGGCACCTGACTCGCTGTGTGAACCTGGGTAAGCTCTTTCCCCTCTGGGTCTCTGTCTTCCCATAGTGAGACCAGGGATGTCCCTGAGGCTGTGTGAAAACTGGGCCTGGGTGAGTCCCTGTCCCCAGCCCTGGCCTGTCCATTCCCCGGCCAGAGGACTGCCTAGAGTGAGCAATGGAACCGCAGGAAGGGCCTCCCTTCCAGGGTCCTGATAATCCAAGTGATGGGGGGTTTCCTGGCCAGCTGGGTCCTGGTGGAAGGGCCTGAGCTAGAGGTGGTTCTGGATACCCCACCCCCCCGCCTACCCCCCCACACATACACGCACCCACCCACCCACACACACACACACACATACTCACACACTTCCTTCCTGAGTCCCAGCCGCTCTCAGCAGTGCTGATGGCAGGAAACAGGGTGGCCCTGGAGTCTCACCTAGGCTCCCCTCACCAGCTGAGTGGCTTTGGGCTCCATTTCCCTCTCAGGGCCTTCATGTGCTGAAGAAAGGGGCCGCCAAGCCCCATCCTTGCATAAATGAGGTCTGGGCATGAAGGGCCCAGCACTACGTGGGCATCCAGGTGATACTCAGGGAAAGCGGCTTTTTCCCCTCCCCCAAAGTCACTGTCATCCCCAATTGCAAGGTCAGGGAGAGGGCCTGGGACCGACCCTGACAATCTAAGGAATCCAGAAGCTGTGGTGTGAGGAGCTGCAGCCCCTGTGCTATTGACTATCTACTCTCTGCCCCTAGGACAGAGGCCTCAGCCAGGGCACTCAAGCTGGCATTCGGGGCCCCCTGCAATCTCCCCGGTCTGCCTTCTCCCCTTGTCCAATACAGACTTCTCTACCTGTGCTGGCTCCTGGGCAGCCCTCATTCAGGCTCAGAGTGGCCCCTGCCATGCCTCGCTACCCTGCCTCTGGCAAAGGTGGCCTTCCTGCCTCAAACTCCATTATCTCAGGCAGCACACCCACCCTGTCCTGCCTGCCCTCAGCATGCACCCAGCCAGCATCTCAGAGCACTCCTGTGTGTCTCCTAAGCTGGGTGCTGGCACCATGTCTCTTACCTTCAGGGCCAGTGTGGTGGGGTGGTTATGATCCCTGGGGGTGAGGACCAGATGGGGCAGAGAACAGGAACTGAGGCCCCTGGGGGCCTAGAACCAAGGACGGATGGCCCAGGAGGCTCTGGGCTTGCAAGGTCTCCCAGGGATGGGTGTGAGTGGGCTGCAGGGAGTGGGCTATGGGGGCTGGTTAGGTGGCTGAACTAGAAGCGGTCCTAAGTGAGGAGTTTTCTGCCACCAGTGAACAGTGGAGGGGCGGCTGGGAAGGTGTCTTGGACTTTGAGACCCGGAATTCCCAGGATGTCCTGCTGGTCTGTGGGACAGTTGGCAGGACATGTGGAAAGCCGGAAACTCCAGAGTGTGTGGTCGCTGCAGTGACACAGCATGGCCACATCCGTTTGCTGTGGAGGTGGGGTTGACAGAGGAGGGAGCCAAGCCCGAGAGGTGAAGCAGCTTGTCTGAAGTCACCCTGGGCGACCAAGATGCAAGTCTGCAGATGTGTGCTTTGGAGCTCTGCCTGGAGCTTTGGTGGAGGAGCCTGCCTGCTGCCTCGTGCCCTCTGCTGGGCCTGGGGGATGTCTGTTGCCCTCCTGCTCCTCCTCCCCAGGGAGGTCTGCTGGAGTAAGCAGGGCCCGGGCAGCAGTTGGGGGCTGTCAGCAGTGGCAGTGGCATCAGGAGCAAGGCCAGGAGGCTGGAAACAAGCCACTTCCCAGAATAGCTCTGATAACCTGGGGCAGGAGGGCCCAGCCAAGCCTCAGCCCTGACGAGCACAGCCTGGAGCTGGCCTCCCTCCCCAGTGGGCCTGGGCTCAGTCCCTGGTTTCCGCTGACAGCCTGTAAGGCCCACTCTCTCTAGGCTTTGTGGCCCACCTGAGAAGTGGGAGGCTGGTCTGAGGGATGGGACCCTGTAACCCAGAACCCAAGGCTGAGTACAGTCCCTGTGGCTGGAGGTAGTCACGGAGGCCTGGCAGGACAGATGCACTGGGGCAGGGGGCGGTGGGGGGAGTTGGGGCCAGAGGCCGCTGCAGGCTGGCAGGAGGCCCCAGGACCACAGTTCTGTGCCAGCATCTGTTGGGGAACACCAGGGATGAGCAAGGATGGAGATGGGGTGGCAGGGCATCGCCCTGGGCAGACCCTTTCACGGGCATGTGAAGGGGTCAGGGTGGGGTCTCAGGACCTTTCCTCCAGAAACCTCAGCCCAGCAGTGCCCATTCTCGTGTCATGGGGTTGGCCATGAGTAGGTGAGAGAGAGATAGCAACAGTTGGAGACCTGCAACTCTGCTTTGGGAGCTGCTCCAAAAACCGGGGATCTCTGCTTGGTGGGGAGCTGCTGGAGCCTCCTTAAGGAGGTTGGGGTGGGGAGCCAGGTTCTGGGTACTGTAAACCACTGGTTCTGATGCCCCTCTATCCCCTGACTCCAGACTGTGAGCGGGACCCCGTCTTTCGGGTTCTGCGAGACGCTGCACCTACTGGACGGCTGCCAGCTGCCCACCATCCACACCAGTGCTGCTGCTCATGCTCTCTGCCCAGCCATGGTGCCCCCTCCTGAGGCCATCAGTGGGTCACCACCCACCGCTGACGTTGCCAGGATGCACAGACCAACTGACAGACCTCAGTGCCCACAACGGGCTGTGGAGAAGCTCTCGCCCCCTGCGCCCTAATGGTGCTAACCCTCTCCCTACCCAGCAGCAGGCTGGGGAACCTCCTCCCCCTCAAAAAAAAGTATTTTTTTATTCTAACAGTTTGTGTAACCTTTATTATTATTTTACATAACTGAACATCTATCACAGTGTGACTTCATCCTGGATTTGGCAAATCTTAAAAGTCAGAAACTCTTCCCCCAACCCCTCTGCCCAAAACTCCACTGCAGCAGCACCTCGGTAGGCGCGGCTTTTCACCGGCTCCTCTGGGGCAGATCTGCAGGGGGCAGAGCAGCAATCGAGTCCATGACAGCATGGTGTCTGGTCCTCGAAAGCTGGGTGGCTGCTGCCCAAAGAGGCCTGTCTGCAGAGGGTGGGGTTCTGGGGGCAGGAAGGTCTTCTGGGCAGGGGCACAGCTTGGCCCTTTCTTGCTACCTGCCTCCAGCTCAGGCTCCCAGCCTCCCCTGGGGCCCCACTCTGTGGTCCTCAGAGACCTGTTACACAGGGAATGGGCCCACCTCGTCACTTGCAGGGACTGCCCCCTGGAGTACTGGGGACTGGGGCCCCCACGGGCACCTCCTTGGCCCTGTCTATTCTATCTGTTGAATCTTCTGCAAAAAGCGGGCAGAGAGGGGAAAAGCAGGCTGGCCAGCTGTGCCCTACTGTGTCCCCACATGTCCCTTCATCTCTGTGCCCAGAGATAGGGCCGGGCTAATTGCCACTGCCTCAGGTTGGCCCCTTTCCCACCACCAGCCCCAGCAACAGGTTCCTACCATGCTGATTGACGGTTCAACACCAGGCACCTGCCTACCCACAGCCCCTTCCCCTCCCATAAAATCTAGTCCCATGGAGCCAGACAGTGGTGCCCACAGCAGGGAACAGAGGGGCATGAAGGTGCTTTCAAAAGGATCCTGTCCTGGCCAGGGGCGGGAGGCTGGGGAAGGGGCAGACACTGTCCTCCCAGGCCCAGGCCCAGCCCTGGAGCTGACCCTACCCTCTGTCTGTGAGCCTTGGACTCAGCCGTTGACAATTTCCTCCTCAGCCCTCCCCTTGGAAGGTGTTACACCCCTTCTCCAGGTGGGGACACTAAGGTTCAGAGAGGTCGCCCTGCAGCCTACAGGGGTCACCTCTCACATTCTATTCTCCAGCATATGACATCCCTGGACAAAAGAGGAGTGTGGCCCTGGAGCCTGCATGTGGCAGCCACAGCCACTCAGGGCTGGGTGTATGTTGGGGACGGAGTGGACACCACTGAAAATCACTCCTGGCTGGGTGCGGTGGCTCAACGCCTGTAATCCCAGGGCTTTGGGAGCCTGAGGCAGGCAGATCACCTGAGGTCAGGAGTTTCAAACCAGCCTGGCCAATGGGGCGAAACCCCATCTCTACTAAAAATACAAAAATTAGCCAGGTGCGGTGGTGGGCACCTGTAATCCCAGCTACTTGGGAGGCTGAGGAAGGAGAATCGCTTGAATCCGGGGGCGGAGGTTGCAGTAAGCTGAGATTGC
>NW_012099388.1:226061-236286 GCF_000951045.1 Mandrillus leucophaeus | reverse complement strand
AAAAAAAAAAAAAAAAAAAAAAAAGAGAAAAGAAAAGAAAAATAAATTACTCCTTAGGGACTGAGACCAAGAAACAATATCAGAGGCTGAACCCCTTGGCAATAAGCATCTGTCCCAGGACTTGGGAGGGAGGGAGCATGGCCAGGGTGGCTGCCTGCTGGTGCGTGTCCTGCTGCTCCCCAACTCAACATGCTCACCTCATTTCACACCAACACACCCCATCCTCAGAGGAGGAGCCCAAGGCTCTGAGAGGAAGTAACTGGCCCAAGGGCACATGCCTTGATGACACAGTCAATTCCTAGGCTCTGACTGCCCACCTCCAAGTTCCAGGCCACCCTAAGCAGGTGGAAGAGGGAGAGGTCCCCAAGCAGGCCGCAGCTGTGACTTTGCATAGAGAGGGCAGCCTGCCAGAGTTCACTCAGGAAAGCAAGTCGCTCGGCAAGCTAGCATGAGTCCCAGCCCCGCTGTGCTGCCTGAGGTTGGAGGAGCGTCAGACATGCTTCCTAGCTGCAGCAGCCCGGCTGGCCCAAAGAAACTCGGGGGACCCATGCTTTGAGTCATGGCTTCCCAGGCCTTAGTCAGAACTAAGTCAGGAGGGTGGCAGTCCCTTCCAAGGGGTGGGGAGCAGGGCCTGTTGACTTGCTCCTGACCCACACACTGAGCCTAGGAACATCATCCTGGGCATGCCGTACTTGTCGTGCAGTCTGAGTCAAGCTGCCAGGGAAGGGTATCCAGCTCCCAGCCTCCCTGGGAGTGCCGAAAGCCGAATCCACTGCAGAGCAAGGGTGATTGTCAGGGTCCCACCTTCTCTATCTGTCGGCACTCCAGTGGCGACCTAGGTGAGAGTCCCATGCACACGGTCATCCCACAACACACTCCACAGGCCAGGTAAGGACACACAGCCCCCTTCCCTCTCTCCCAGGTACCATCATAGCTGCTAGCGTGTGACCAAAGGCAGGGGCCCTGGCTCCCACTGAAGCATTACCACTGGCCAGTGGGCTCACACACCTTGGTCTATTGCTCCTAGAGGTCGCCTGTGCTATTCAGCCAAGGAGACCACAGTGCCTGCTGGCCCAGCTGAGCTCCACCTAGTGAATTCACCTGCCTTTCCTGCCATGGACTCTCCCTCTTCTGCTTTTCCCAGCAGGAAGGGCCTAGCCTCATCTATGCAACCTGCAGCCCCTCCACCAACCAGTCGAGGCTCCCCTCTTAGACTTATAAGTCTATGGCCAGTGGCATCTGGCTGCCTGCCCTCCCTGCCTTCCCCAGTGTCCCCTCAGAGGACCCTGGGCTTTCAGACCACACAGAGGGGCCTCTGGTGCTCACTCCAGTCATCCATCCCTTATAGCTTCACCATTTTGGTCCAAGCAGCACTCCTTCTCTAACAAGCCTGGTGGCTCTTGGGTGGGGCTCCCCAAGCAAGAGGTGGCCCAGAGCCGTGGGTTGGAAGACAGGGTGACCAGAGAAGGGAGAAACCCAAGAGGGCTGAGCATTGGTCTGAACTATGGGTGCACTGCCTGGGTGCCTTGGGAGAGGCCAGTGTGTGTGGGGTGGAGACGGCTGCCACAGCCCCCAGGCACCGCCTAAGAAGCTTCAGCTTCTCCCTCTATCTTCCTCCCCTTTCCCTTCCAGTCCCTGTGTTCCAGGAACCTTGCCACACCCGCAACCTGCGCCCTTCCCTCTCCAGCCCTCCCACAGCTGCTGCAGCATACCACTGCTTTGCGCTTGCCTCACCAGCTCTGGCTTTTCTTTAATCCGTTTTCTCTCTGCTTTCTTTCCAACTGCCCGCTGAACGGGTCAGGCAAGTCCATCCCGTCCTAAAAGCCCCAGGCCCCACTTTGACCTCTAAACAGATCCTCTCTTCTCGGAGGCCTCCCTTTCCAAGCCTGCCTGTGCGGGTGTCCTGTGACTTGACAGTGGATCCCCATTCCCAAAGCCTTCATCTGTGACTTAGTCTGTTGTAGTGGTGAGCTGACACTTCTAGGTGTGACCGTTGCTGAAAACTTGTGCCCCCTCTGTGGTATGCTCCTGCCCTGTTCTATAAATAGCTATAAATAGTAATATACATATATACACACACACACACGTGGCCGATCACCTTGCTTCTAGCACTAGGAATCAGTCCCTGTGCTGTCCTTTTGAAGTCTTGTGGCCAAAGAAGAGAAAGCTATCCCCCGACATCGCCCCTCCAAAGTGCGCCACCTCCAGTGAGCCTCCCTGTCATGCTCAGCCTGTGGACAGCCAGCCCCCGCCATCCCTCTCACCCTCCACCAAGCATGGGGGTGCTGTGCAGGCAGCCGTGTGGCCTGACAGTCTCTACCAGTCCTGCTGTCCATCAGCTGAGAACCAAACCTGTTTCTGGATGACAGGGAATGTGGCCTGTGCTGGCTGTGTTCTCTGTGCAGCTCAGGGGAGGGAAAAGGCCAAGCCATTTCTAGGATGCTGTTGGGAGCAGTGAAAAGGCCACAGCCTTTCCAAGGGACACTTCCTGGAAAGCCCCTGGAGCTTAGCTGACTCTTATCCTGTGAAGCTGACTCTGGCCATTAGCAGGCATGGCCATGAACTCAGCCTGGAGGAGCCTGCGGGGTAGCCAGCACTCTGCAGGGACAGACACAACAGGCTACCAGGTGCAGACAGGAGAGGGAGGCAAGGGGACAGAAAGGAAGATGCCTGGGGTGGATGGAAGTCAGTGGCCTTGGGTGCTGGAATCTGTCTTCCCGGCTACCGCTAGATCAGGCTTCTGAGCCTGTTGGCTGTCAGGGCTGGACTGTGCCCCATAGGCACCATGGCAGTCCCCGTGAAATCCACCAGGTGTCACCAGGCAGCATACAGGTAACAGGCCTGGAAGGTCCCCAACAGCCCAGCTGGACATGCTCAGACACTCTGGGGCTCCTCGTTCAGTGGGACAAACTGCAGGACCCAGTGAGGGAAATGGGAACACACCAGGCCGAGCAGTATGGCCAAATCCATTTATTCCAAAATGAAAAGCAAAAAAAACAGGAGTCGTATCACCCACAACCCCATCCCTGCCTCCTTCCTCTGTACTATGCTAGCAATAAATAAGTTTCCCAGCCACAAATGCTTAGAACCTTCTCCTCATATGCCAACTCCAACCTCCATGATACAGGGGGTGGCCCTACCCCAGGAATATACAAAATGTTACACAGATACTGTATGTATACTGGGGAAGGGGGGCCACTCCAGCAGCCTGTGCCCTTGCCTGGTCCACAGTTAGCCCCATTGTCCTGCCTCAGCTGCCTCTGTGAATAAGATGGGAGCCCCCCTGAGGGAAAAGTTCCTTTGGTGAGAGTAGAGAGGCCATCAGACCACCTCCAAACAAACCAGCTCCACCAGCCTCTGGCTCCTAAATAACAAACATCACCATCCAGAAATGTAAGGACTCAGCCCTGGTCAGCATGGGAAAGGGTCTGTTTGCCTCCCTCCATTAGACAGGGGTCTTGTCTTGCTACCCTAATGTTAAAGGGGTAACTGGGAAGGGTTGGTTGGTACATGGTGGGGGTGAAGACTCCAGACCCACTTCTCCAGGCTTATGCTGATAGGGGCCTGCTTTTATTTATTTTTATTTTTATCCCATGATGTTTTTTGAAATTCCATAACTTGTTTTTCATAACTTTTAAAAAAAATTTTTCATACAACTTTTTTCTACTTTTTTTTGCTACAACTTCTCCACAGCATTTTTTATCTCATAACTTTTTACCGCACAGTTTTTTTAATTCCCATAACTTCTTTTCAGTTTGTGTTCTTTTAATAAATACACTTGCATAGTTACAATTTTGTAAAAATAAAAACCAATGATCTCATGCCAAGTGTGCTCAGCATTTGCACAGTCTCAATACCTTTAATGCTATAGTTTTCAAGACACACAAAATTTTAAGGCAAAAACAGCACCTTGCAACAATTTCCTAATTTATTACATGATAGTAGCATCACAGAAGTCCATAATGCCACTTTAGACAAAAGTCTTTCAGTATTTCCATTATACATTCTGTTAATAAGAATTCATAAATTGGTAAAAGTCATTCTAAGAAAACATGGCAAATAAAGCTTTGGACTTTATTTCTCTACTTTTCCTTCCCCCAGTTTCTTTGTTTTAAACTACAGTATTCATATTTTAAAATGTTTTAACTTATTTCAAAACATTAACATAGCAGTTACATTTTTGAATAGTTATATTATTTTAAAGTAACTCTGTAAGATAAAGTTTTGGAGAAACTATTATGGATAGGGCTGATTTATATTTTCACATTTTCTAAAAATCAGCTTTGGTTTTAGAACTGATTTTATTCATTTCCAGAAAATCTATCAGGTTTAGCCAGATACTTTAAAAATAATTATCATATATTGCAATCTTTTAACAGGTATTTTGATTCTTTACTTCCTACAGAAATTAAAATTTATTCAGTTGAACTCACATTTTAAAATTAGGTATTTCTGATGAACTCTAACCTTCTAATGTTGCCTTCTAAGCAAATTGAAAGCTGCCTTATACTGAATGAGGAAGAGAACAAATACTTGGCTGAATGAGGTATTGCAAAAGACTGCATGCACTTTGAAGAAAGATTTAAGTTATTGTGATATGATTTCCATTCTTTTTAGCTTTTTCTTAAACATATGACAAAATACCTACACAAAGAGTGGTATTTCAGTTAATATAGTACATTTATTTTCCAGGCTGATATTCAGCTTAAATATGCCAGTATGTGATTTAATCCATAGCTCCCTGATGAACACATTATTGTCAGATTGGTTACAGATGCTAAATGCGATCTGAAGGTCATTCCTAGTCATTTATATGTGTCAGGGTAAAAGTGAAGTGACTGGAACTATAAAAATTCCTTCAAAATAATTTATCAATGTATTAGGTAAACCCAGTTTCAGAATGATAAAGAAAAACTGTTAGACCAAATAATGTGGCTAATTAACAGTGGTACGATTTCTAGCCCGAGGGTTTAAAATGGACTTAAAGTAACTGTCTTTCAAGTGAACTCAAATAATGCAAAAGCGGCAAGTTCACAAAATAGAAGGTAAGAACAGGACCTCAAGTCTATTTTAAACCCTCGGGCAAGAAATTGTACCACTGTTAATTAACCACATTATTTGGTCTAACAGTTTTTCTTTATCATTCTGAAACTGGACTTATCTAATAAACTGATAAAATCATATTCCAACAGTAAAATTGTATTATTGCTCTCCTATTAATGTCATATTTATAAAAGTATCATGATGATGCCAAATGCTAAAAATGGAGATGGTCTAGTAACTAGAAATGCCCACCCCAGGGAGTGCGCATACATTCTAATAATGTATCCCTACATTCTAATAATGTGACGTATTTTGCAACAGAGACATTAGAACTTCATGAAGTTTTAGCTGTTCTTTCCCAAGCATCATAAAGTTATTATTTAGGCAATGTATGACTGAAATAATTCATTCATCATGTACAGGCACATGAACATAAGTATGACACAAAATATGCCTCTAACTGAAACTGAGAGGTATAAGAACATATTTCACTCTTCATAAAGAACTTTGTGAGGAAATATAACTCTGTAATTGTATAGACACTTTTCCTCAAAATACTCTGACATTCACAAACAGTAGATTGCACTGCAGTTTGTACACATTTTAAGTTGCATAAACATCTCCTTGATTTTCAAATGTAGTAGAATACTGTCTACTAAAACTTCTTTTTGTTTCAACTAAGTACTCTCACATATATTGGTTTATAATAATGGTTGTTATTTTTTAAGTGTTTTCCATTCAAGGAAAAGAAGTAAATTCCTATGTGAGAGTAACCTATGTGGTTGAAGAAAAGGTATTAGCCAGAGAGGTCTAGATGGTAGAATCAATATTCCAGCCTCAAAAAAGCTCCATGAACATAGAGGAATGCCAGGTGTCACACAGCTTTCCTTCACTAGAATTCATTCTTGACTAAAGCCTGTATGCCTGTTCCAGGGACATTTAAACTCTGAAAGGATTTCTTATGATCTTTACTAATTACATAAAGAAGAATGCCAACCAGTGCCCTTTTGTGTGATGGGACCTGTAGTCATGTGATTGAAATAGGTAACGTGGACTCTGATTTTAAAATGTATTGTATATATTTGCGCTAAGCTAGAAAAGGTTTTCCCTATCCACAGTCAATGATGGGAGCCTTTCCTTCCTCAGAAATAATCCCTTTTTAGGTCATTGAGAAAGAGTACAACGGCCACAGCTCATGATGCAATATCTTCATGAGCCCAGAGCACATACAAATCCTAAGGGAACTACCATAGTACCGCGCTCATTCTTGGCACCAGAACGAAGGAAACACACTGTATCCTGCACGCACCTGCCAAAGCAGGCCACTTTCCTCTTCTGTGAGATTTAAAAAGCTCCCCCAAATGTTATTACACCCATCCCCAACACACAGAAAATAGAGGAAAGGCTGTTTCCAGTTCTCAGCCTTTAAACAACTGTAAATGTCACTACTCACAGTGGCATATTACAAAGTAATAAACAGTGTGCACTTGAGGGCAAACCATATATTGAGCTAATGAAGAGCTCGCTGTGATTAGGATTCGATCAAACATAATATCAGAACATAAGCAAATTTTATCTGAATTCTGTAATGAACATACATGCTGCAAAAACATTTTAAAAACCATGGCAGCCTATTCCAAACCAGCAAGAATAATTTTGCGCAAATAGTGGGTCTTTGTGTGCTTGAACTCCCACCAGGTAAAGGCAAACTCGATATGCGAGCTAACGACTTACAATTATCAAATTAAAAAACAAAAATGCTAAAGGATGCGAGAGTGAACATCAGGGAAAGATCCACTCTCCCTAATTTTCTACAAATAAATTTAAACTGTAAATTAGAAACACAAATGAACAGGAGTGGCTCTAACATTCAGATGAAGTAAATGAATTGTGTACGAGATTAACGCCATAACTTTTTGTTGTTGTTGTTTTTCAATTTCTTGACCAGCGCTTAGATGATGATGATGTTTATCTCCCTGTTCTCGGATGCCCGGTAAAAGAATGGCATGCAGGGTTTGGTGGCCAAGCCTGGGTGCTCCTGGGTGTCCTGCATTACAGGAAACAGGTGCACGATCTGCTCTGCAGTGGGGTTGTCATGGGGAGAACCATTTCTGGCCTCTCCTGGTACGGGCTCCACGCTGTTGTCCAGGCTCACCTCATAAAAATCTTCAGAGAGAGGGAGGCAGGGATCTCAGTGCAGGGCCAGCCTCCCCTGCTCCTGCCTGCCTACCCCATCTGAGGGCTCTACTCACCACCCTGCTTGCCAGCAGCCCCAAGTTCCTCGGGGGCTGGAGCCCCTGGAGCGGGCTCATCAGCAGGGTTCTGGGGAGTGGCGAAGAATTTGCCATGCCCCTCGTGGTCGCCCATAAGCGGCAACACCAGCTTCGGCAGTTCCAGCATATTCACCTGAATGGAGGGGTGCTCAGCTGCCACACTGGAGCTGGAGGCGGCACCAGCACCACCCACGCCCAACCCCACCCCCGTAGAGGTGTTGCACTCCCTACTTTCATCTCGTTCTGGGCCAGCCTAATGACATCCTCCATATCCTGGTGCCACGTGTTTGGCACTGCCCCTTGGCTCTCATATACTGTGACGTACTCTCCTGCAAGAGGACAGGGGTCAGAGGCTGGGGCCCTCCAGTGGCCCTGCAGCACCCCTTGCCGTTCCCTGGTCTCCAGCTCACTCATGCCGTCTGTTGCTTCAGAGAGCTGGATGAATCCAAGCTCTAGTTTTTCCACCTGCTCCTTCCCGTCCACCTTCTCCTTCGGGAGGTCCATAAAGCCGCTCTGGAGCCAAAATAATGGGGTCACATCTCGAGAGTGTCCTGTCCCGCCCCCACATTTTTTGGCCCATGCCAGGACTCACTCACCTTCACCTTCTCCATGGCCTCCCTCAGGGCCCAGTAGCTCTCCCCACACACAAACTCACTCCCACTCCTTGGGGCTGGGGCCTCTGCCTCCGGCTCCTTCCAAGCCGAGGCCACCAGGTAAACCATGTGTGGGCAGCACAGCCTTTGCCCCTTCTGCTGCCCACATGGCCGTGCCTGCTCCTCCTGGGCACTGGCTCCAGTGGAGTTGAAGAATGCCACTTGAAGGCAAGAGGTGAGTATTCTTACAGGGGCATACACACAACAAATGGGGCAGGGAGGTGAAGTGCAGCCCCTTCCCTTGGGGCCTCAGAGTGTGTGCCTGTTGGTCACAGGTGAAATGGTGTCTGACCACTGACTCCCAGAAAGGGTGAGGGTCCCAGAGAAATCAGAAGGCAGGGAAACCAAGAGCATAAGGGACTCTGGGAGGGACCACAGAGGAAGGTGGCAAAGGGGAGGCAGGGAAAGTCAGGCTCACCATGGCCTCCCGGTTCTCCAGGTCCTGTGGGATACTTGGCATGGGCCAAGGCGCCTCCTCCTCCTCACTGTCCAGATGTCCTCCTCCATCTCCTGTGGTGAGGTGGCCAGAGGGATCCTCAGACAACCCAACAAGGGAAGTACTGTGGGCCCACGTCTGTCCCCACCCTTACTGCGTAACCCTGAGCCAGCCTCTCCCCAGAGGGGAATAAGCTGCTGTTCTTAATTTTCCCTTTTAAGAACCAAGATCTTGCTATATTGCCCAGGCACAGTCCCACTACCGGTTGGTGCAGGAGTTCTGACCTGGTCCCTTTCTGACCTGGGCCAGTTCACTCGTCCTTAGGCAACCTGGTGGCCCCCTGCTCCCAGAAGGTTACCATATTGATGACGAACTTAGTGCAAACACCTGATTGGCATAACGACCAGCTATTCTAAAGGTCTCTTCCAACTCCTCAATCCTATGCTGCTAACAGTCCCTTCCTCCTGGGGCTTTCTCCTCTTCCTCTGAGTGGTCTCCTGTACCTTCTCCAGGGAGAGCCATGATGCTCAGCTGGGTCTCTAGCTGTTGGTTCTGCTGGCTGGCAGCTTCTAGGCACTCCTAAGGGGACAGAAAACAGACTGAGAAGGCACGGAGGTTGCCAGGTCATCCCCCTCAGGGCTCCGTCCTCTGCAACTCCCTCCCCTGGGCCTCCTGCAACTTTTGGTAGGCCATCTCAGCCCCCATTTTGCCCCGAGCTTCCTACTGCTGCAGCCGGTCCATGAGCTGGGTCTGCAGCAGTAACTGCCTGTGCAGCACCTCCTTCTCAGAGGTCAGCTGCTGATAGCTGGCCGGGTACTGCTGCAGGTACTAGTCTCACTTCTGCTGCAGACTCTGTGGCTCTTCAGCTCCACCTGCAGGAAGACCCTGGGCATGAGGGCACGTGGTGGCTGGCTTCCAGATTCTGGGCCCATTAATAGGGTAGCAAGGAAACTGTGGGGCTCTGTCACCTGCCCAGGCCCCTGGCCCCTTGCTCCAGGCCTAAGAGACTGCCTCCCTTGCCAAGAACCCCATGCCTCTTCCCCCAGCATCAAATCTCATCTCCTTCTTCCCACCATTTAAACTGTAGGCCACAGACTGGTGGAAAAGCAGAGGGAGCCAACCACCATCTGCTAAGTGTGCTACATGCCTAATGTTTCCATGTATTCTTTCATTTAATCCTCGGCACCTCCGTAAGGAAAATGCTAACTTCCTTTTGAAGTTAAAGAAACAGAGACTTAGAGATGAAAAGTAGTTGAATGGTGACCAGTGGAATGGAGGCTGGAATCCAGTTTGAATCCAAGGAGGCTTTTTTGTTTTGTTTTGAGAGAGTGCCATGCGTGGCCCAGGCTGGAGTGCAGTGGTGCAATGCCAGCTCACTGCAACCTCCACCTCCCGGGCTCAAGAGATTCTCATGCCTCAGCCTCCTGAGTAGCTGGGATGACAGGCATGTGCCATCATGCCTGGCTAATTTTTTGTTGTTGTAATTTTAGTAGAGATGAGGTTTTGTCCTGTTGGCCAGGCTGGTCTCAAACTCCTGACCTCCCAAAGTTCTGGGATTACACTCATGAGCCACCTTGCCTGGCATAAGGAGCCTCTCATGCCACTGTCTCTTCCTCTGTGATTGGGGGAATCCACGCCTCTAGCTGGGATGATGATGTCCAGAGCTGGGAGGAACCCAGGGCTACCTACCTCTAAAAGTCAGAGGGCAGGAAGCAAGAAACAGTCATAGGGCTGCCCCGGAGGGTGCTGGGGTCACCTACCCCCCAGTTGGAGCTGCCTTTGGCCTGGCACCTCCCCTCCCCAGAGGCTGGTGCCCACCT
>NW_012099388.1:215633-226011 GCF_000951045.1 Mandrillus leucophaeus | reverse complement strand
TGCCAGGTCATCCCCCTCAGGGCTCCGTCCTCTGCAACTCCCTCCCCTGGGCCTCCTGCAACTTTTGGTAGGCCATCTCAGCCCCCATTTTGCCCCGAG
Organism: Mandrillus leucophaeus; assembly: GCF_000951045.1. Taxonomy (NCBI): domain Eukaryota; kingdom Metazoa; phylum Chordata; class Mammalia; order Primates; family Cercopithecidae; genus Mandrillus; species Mandrillus leucophaeus. The sequence goes on along the minus strand of NW_012099388.1, from coordinate 225,912 downwards.
CTTCCTACTGCTGCAGCCGGTCCATGAGCTGGGTCTGCAGCAGTAACTGCCTGTGCAGCACCTCCTTCTCAGAGGTCAGCTGCTGATAGCTGGCCGGGTACTGCTGCAGGTACTAGTCTCACTTCTGCTGCAGACTCTGTGGCTCTTCAGCTCCACCTGCAGGAAGACCCTGGGCATGAGGGCACGTGGTGGCTGGCTTCCAGATTCTGGGCCCATTAATAGGGTAGCAAGGAAACTGTGGGGCTCTGTCACCTGCCCAGGCCCCTGGCCCCTTGCTCCAGGCCTAAGAGACTGCCTCCCTTGCCAAGAACCCCATGCCTCTTCCCCCAGCATCAAATCTCATCTCCTTCTTCCCACCATTTAAACTGTAGGCCACAGACTGGTGGAAAAGCAGAGGGAGCCAACCACCATCTGCTAAGTGTGCTACATGCCTAATGTTTCCATGTATTCTTTCATTTAATCCTCGGCACCTCCGTAAGGAAAATGCTAACTTCCTTTTGAAGTTAAAGAAACAGAGACTTAGAGATGAAAAGTAGTTGAATGGTGACCAGTGGAATGGAGGCTGGAATCCAGTTTGAATCCAAGGAGGCTTTTTTGTTTTGTTTTGAGAGAGTGCCATGCGTGGCCCAGGCTGGAGTGCAGTGGTGCAATGCCAGCTCACTGCAACCTCCACCTCCCGGGCTCAAGAGATTCTCATGCCTCAGCCTCCTGAGTAGCTGGGATGACAGGCATGTGCCATCATGCCTGGCTAATTTTTTGTTGTTGTAATTTTAGTAGAGATGAGGTTTTGTCCTGTTGGCCAGGCTGGTCTCAAACTCCTGACCTCCCAAAGTTCTGGGATTACACTCATGAGCCACCTTGCCTGGCATAAGGAGCCTCTCATGCCACTGTCTCTTCCTCTGTGATTGGGGGAATCCACGCCTCTAGCTGGGATGATGATGTCCAGAGCTGGGAGGAACCCAGGGCTACCTACCTCTAAAAGTCAGAGGGCAGGAAGCAAGAAACAGTCATAGGGCTGCCCCGGAGGGTGCTGGGGTCACCTACCCCCCAGTTGGAGCTGCCTTTGGCCTGGCACCTCCCCTCCCCAGAGGCTGGTGCCCACCTCCTAGCCCTTCTTGGATGGGGCAGAGGTTACCATCTCCTTCATCTCACCCAGCTTCTCCTGCAGTTCCTTTACTTGCTGCTCCAACTGCAGTGCGCTCTTGTTCTCATTGTTCTGGACAGAGAGAAGCAATCATTGGCCACCTACTACAGCTGGAGACCCCAGAACTTGGTGTCTGCCTGCCATGGCACCGGGAAGGGTGGAGGCAGGTTAGAAAAATCATCCCCTCTCCCCAACAGCCATCAGAGCAGGGCCTGATGAGCTCTGGCTCACAGGTGCCTTTAGAAGTACCATGTCATGTAAGGGCTACACTGCCCCATTTTACAGGTGGGGAAACAAAGGCCTGGAGGGTTAGGGATGAGGGCAGGCTCCACAGGTAGGGCAACCCACCAGATCCTCGAAGCTGCAATGTGGCTCGGCCAGCTGCTTGTCGAGCGTGTGGTTCTGGGAGAGCGCGAGCCTCTCCTCCTGCTTTCGTAGCCTCTCCTCCTGCTTTCACAGCCTCTCCTCCTCCTTTCGAAGCCTCTCCTCCTCCTTTCGTAGCCTCTCCTCCTGCTTTCACAGCCTCTCACCCTGCTCCCGCAGCCTCTCCTGCTGCTTCTGAAGCCTCTCCTTTTGCGCACACAGTCTCTCCTGCTCCTGCAGCCTCTGCTCCTCCTGCTCCCGCACCCTCTCCTGCTCCCGCAGCCTCCTCTCCTCCAGCTCTCAGAGCCTCTCCTCCTGATCCCGAAAGCTCTCCTTTTGTTCCTCGCTCAGGAGACTCAAGGCCTGATTGTTTTCCACCTGGGATTGCAGCTTTCCCTCCAGACTTTCCACCTCCTTCCTCAGGTGCCTGGCCTCATCTTGTAGCTGCTTCACCTCAGAAGTCCCTGCTGGGGGTGCTGGGGACAGGGGCTCAGCTGAGAAAGGAAACAGACAATAAGGGCCTCTGGATTCCCCAACCACCGCCCCCCTACCCAAAAAGAAAAAATAAAACCCTCCTCTTGATGCACAGCTCCTCTCAGGCTTCCCAAACTTGGCCTCACTGCTAATGATTCCTTGCACCTGATGGTAGCCAATTTCCAAGCCACTTTCAGATAGAGAGCACTGTGGGTGGCTGACAATGGGCACTCCTCCCTCTTTGCTGATGGGGACCCTGAGGCTCATGGAGATGACAAAACTTGCAGTCTCCTGGCACAGACCTCTTTCCCTCTGCCTCAAAGCCCTTCCATCCACCCACCTCCCTGGGGCATTCTAAGCCACCCCCACAGTCCTCTGATGCTGGTCCTGCTCCCACGTCACACCAGCCCCATTTTACCCATCTGGGGTTTGAGTTCGGACAAGCTCCTCTCCAGCTCCTGTATCCGATGTATGTCACGCTTCTCCTCCTTCAATGTGCAAGCCTGCCCAAAGCACAGAGGGGAAGGGCCCTGGAGAGAGGGGCTGGTGGCTGGACAAGCTACCATCTCCCTCTCTGCCCCCACCTCCACAAAGCCCAGACCCATGACCACATCTGGCTGTACTAGTCCCATTTTACAGATGCCCAGAAAGATCCAGTGACCTATCTAAGGTGGGGGCTGAAGGGTCAGGTCTCACCTCCACCGACATTTTCCGCATCCTCTCCTGCCACCGGGCCCTCTCTCCTGTTATACGTTGAGCATATTCATCTCTCTCTAGCTGGACTTGTTTAAGTGACTCTGTCACCTGCAAGGATGGGCACAGAAGTTAGGAAGGGCTGTCACTGGTCCTTACCTGCTCCTGGCCAGTGGGGATCATCATCCTTCCACATCCCTCCTCTGCAAAGCCTCACCTGCGTCAGCAGTGCCCGCTCCTTTGTGGACTGCTGTAACTGCTGCTGGAGGACTGCTTCACTGCGGCTCGAGGACTGTAAAGATCAAGGCATTTCCAAGTCCATGGCCTGGCTTTTAAAAGAACTCAGTAAAGTTGGAAGGGACAGAGAAAGATCGAATTTACAGCTGGCTAACAGAGGCCCAGAGAGATCAGATAATATTGCCATTGTTGTTACTGTTGTTACTACCACTGTTTGAAACTTTACGGAGTTCACCAGGTACCATGCTAACAATCCCATTTAATCCTCACTACCACCATATGAGACAGTTACTAGGAAAACATCTATTGTGTAGATGAAAAGCATGGAGTATTCGAAGTTAAGTTCTTGCCTAAGATCACTTAGACAGAGCTGGGATTTGAACACCCAGGTCTGTCCGATTCTCTAAGCCCATTTTTCTTGCTGGGGGTGGGGGCACAGATAGGAAAGGGGAAATTAATCTTTTGTTTGCTTTTTGAAAGGATGATACATTCGCATAGTCCAAAACTCAGAAGGTACAGAAAGGAAGTGTTGTCCTAGGCACCTTGTTACTCTCTCCTGAGCTTTTTACAAACACAGACATGTTTTATGTACATTATCATAGTATGTACACACACACACACATACACGAACACTTTCCTCTCTCTATAGAAATGGTAACATACTAAAGGTACTCTTCCGTACCTTCACAGTACCAGTATCCAATACCCCACCTAAGACTTGGCCAAGGCCACAGCCAGGTAAGGGCAGGGCAGGCACTTGGTCTCTGAGCTCTGTGTCCAGTGCTCACTGCCCACAGTGCCCCCAACACACCCACAGCAGCTGACTCAGCCCCAGGCTGCCTCTAACAACCAAACACAAAAGCAGCTTGAAATGATCCTGCTGCCTTCTGGGCAGGACACTGCATCCTGCAGAAGGGAGCTTTAGGCTCACTCCTCCATCTGGCAAGCCAGGCTGTCAGGGGACGGGACAGCTGGTTGGACTCATCCTGTCCCCTTCCTGCTGCTGTGTAGACACAGCAGAGAGAGCCCACTCCAATTCTTGAGTACGCTGCAAGGAGTATTGCAGGCGGCTGGCCAGATCCTTGGACTCTTCTGTAATGACAGAAGTTGAGATGGGGCCCAAAGGACTCCTCCTAAGGACCTGTCAAAGTGCCAGGTTGAAGGATGACCGGGTGCCCAGATTCCTACCTTCAAAGTGTCTGGCGGCACGTTTAGTATGGTAAAGGGTGGTCTTCAAGTTTGCCTTTTCCAACATGAGGATGTTGATTGTCTGGAATTGAACATTTGGGAGAAAAGTCAAGAAAGTGCTGAAAGAGAAGGAAAGAAACATTCTCCGAAGGACAGGAGAAAACTCCCCACCCTCCACTCACCTCTAACTGCTCCATTTGCGCTTTGTGTATTTCATTGTTTGCTTTCTTTTCCTATAGGAAGAGGAAGACAGAGCTCTTACCATGGCAAGCAGAGACGGCACAGCAAGAGACATGCCCCCAGAATGCCACCAATGCCCCAGGACAGGTCCACTCATGGGACTAAGTTATCAGGGACCCTATGGGGATGGGATGGAATCTGAGGGGTGGGCCTTCTTCCCCAGGCTGGGAGTGGGTGAGATGAGACTGGAGCCTCTACATCTGAGTGCCCCACAAACCCAGCAGCCATGTTGTGAGCAAACAAAGAAATCATGTTACTTCTTCCAGCTGATGTTCCACTTCTTTCTTCTGCTGTTTCTGCAGGAAGAGTCAAATTCAGGTGACTGAGGGTGGCCCCCTCAACTCTATTCCCCAGACCAGGAAGCGGTAGGCAGGGGCCAGGAATGGATTTTGAAGGCAACATTCTCAGACCCAATGGCAACAGGAACTGGTCAACTCTCCTCAAGCTCTCAAGGACAGATGATTTGGGTCTCTGTTGGTTTTAGTCTGAATCTGGATTCTCTCGAAGGGACAGTAACATAAATCTCCAGAGACGGAGTCTGAGAAAAGCCCACCCTTCTGCCAGCTTGTTATTTAGAAAGGTGCGTTCATTCAACAAACACTTACTGAGCACATACGGGCCAGGTACGGTTCTCCATGGCAAATATAGGATGGAAAAGGACAGACAGGAGCCCTTGGCCATGAGGTTTCCATTCTAGGGGCCTTTAAATCTCAGACTCTCAGAGCTAACAGAGGCCTTTGATGCTCTACCTCCTCCAGAAACACGAGCCCAAGGAGGAGAGGTGACTTGTCCAGACTCCAAGAGCAAATTCAGGACTGAGTTAGGGCAGAAATACGGGGCCCCTGACAACCAGTCAGGCTAGTGCTTCCCTGAGAGGTGACAACCCTAGGGTGTATGTGGCAAGGACTGGAGCAGAGGTGTCTGGAGAACAAAGAGTCGGCAAAGAGGGTAGCGACAGAAGAGACATGCTACATGCTCCTTGCTCTGGAGTCCCTCCAGGTGAGGCCTGGGTGCTCCAGCTTCCCATTTGCTCTTGGTACCAGGGGCCCCCAGCCCCTTTCTTCAGGGCCCCATGGGTAAACAAGACTAGGATTGGCAGCATGGAATCAGGGGACCCCACTGGACTCTTACCAATGATTCTATGTTTTCATTAAGGTGATTGATTGTCGCAGAGTTTAAGTCCAGGACTACTGCTAGTTCTTGGTACCGGCTCTGAGGCGCATATAGAGAGGATGAGTTGGAGGAGGACTGCAGGGAGAGGTGGAGAGAACGATCATTAGGGCTGGGGTGTGTGGGGGTTGTCTCAGCTGGTAGAGGGGCACCCAGCCTCTGCTGTGAGAGGAGGTTGGAGGGCTGGCCTGCAGGGTCACCGCACCTCGGCCCAGGGCCTCTTACCTCCAGATCCTTCAGGGTAACAGATGATGCAGGAGTAATAATGACAAATTCAAAAGAAAACCAGAAACTGACATGGGAAACAGTTATGGATATCAAGAAAGTAAAAAACAGCAAGGGGCCGAGCAAGGTGGCTCACACATTTAATCCCAGCACTTTGGGAAGCTGAGGCGGGTGGATCGTTTGAGGTCAGGAGTTCAAGACCAGCCTGGCCAACATGGTGAAGCTCCGTCTCTATTAAAAATACAAAGATTAGCCAGGTGTGGTGGTAGTTGCCTATAATCCCAGCTACTCAGAAGGCTAAGGCAAGAGAATCATTGAACCCGGGAGGCAGAGGTTGTAGTGAGCTGAGATCACACCACTGTACTCCAGTCTCGGTAACAGAGTGAGACTCTGTCTCAAAAAAAAAAACCAAAAAACAAAAAACAAAGAAAAACAGCCCCAAATCCCACATACCTGCTCTGTACGTTATTCCCATAAACAGGCTGAAGGTTAATGGCAGCAACATAAAATAAGCCAGAGGTAAAGTGTCCCCCAAACCAGAGAAGCCTCAGAGGCATGCACAGCTGGAGACAGCAAGCCAGAGAGGGGTCCTGGCACTGCCTCATCTTCCACTTGTTCAATAGGGGAGCGCTACCCCCATTGGAATGGTTAAGGTTGGACACTAGCACATTCAGAATGTCCTGAATCTACAGGAGGTGACAAGGGAAAAACAAGGGCAAGTGGAGAAAGACAGAAGTGGCTTAGAGAGAAACAAGAAAGTCAGGGTAGGAGGAAGATGTGGGTTCCTCTGCTGAAGAGCAGAGGCGATTAAAACCATGGCCTGTGCCATTTTTCCAAATGGCCACCTGCTGCCTTGCAAGGGGCAGGAACAAATAGATGGAAAAGTCCCCTGAGCGATGTAGTCACAGAGTGGAGTCACCTGACCAATGCAGCTCTTAATACGCTCACTGGACCCCTTTCCTCAGACCCAGGACATGGGCGATGAATCTGGTAGAGCTCCAGACCTCCACATCCATTAACAAAAAACAGACTTCTGAGTAAGGGTTCACTTGAACTAAGGGGCCTGTAGCTAAAAAACAAGTTTGAAAGACACTGATCTCCAATATCATCTTACAGAGGAGGAAACTGAGGCCCACAGGAAGAAGGGATTTTTCTGTCGTCACCAAGCAAGTTGGTGGCAAGTTAGATCTTCTATTATTTCTAGTGCCTGGGGCTGTCCTCACCACACACTGGGCCCCCTTCTGTGACCCTAAAGGGACAGCCTGACGGCAAGTGGCTGTACTCATTGGCCTGGCTTCCCCTTGAGACTGGGGATGAGGAAAATCAAACAGCAATGACCATTTCCTCGGTGTCCTGGGTGTTTACAGCAGGCCATGTACTAAGGATTAACATAAAAACAACAATAATAAGGAATCTCATTTAAACTTCACAAATGGAAGTCAAACACTACTACCCCTATTTTACAGATGTGAAAAGACAGGCTCAAAGAACTCAAGCAATTTGCCATAAATCAGATGCCTAGCAGACGGAGAGGCAGGATTCAAACCCAGAATTCTCTACCAGTACCCAGCAATCTCAACAATTATCCTTTACTGCCCCTTGGGACTCCTGTCCCCAGGAGCCTGGTCAGCCAAGACTCACATCCTCAGGTGAGTGGCAACCACCAGAAGTGGTTGTCTCAGGGCTACTTCCAGTTTTTTTCTTCGTCTTCGCTCCTGCCGGAACACCAGGGCTGTTCCTCTGCTGATACTCTTTCAGCTGTGGGAAAGAAGAGCAGTAATACTCATGAGAACCACCAGCCCCTACAGGCACATCCTCCTTTACAGTTTTTGCAAAATACTCTTATACACCATCTGATTTAATGCCACCTACAACTGTACAAGGTGTTGTCACAATCACTTAGTGACTGAGAGGAATGGATATTATGGCTTCAAAAAAGGGGAGGGGACAATAATGGAACTTAAACTCATTTGTCTTCTGACTCCAAGCTCTGGGGTTTTGCCATGAATCAGTATCTGCCAGGGACCAAAACCAGAGGCAGAGGTAGAAAAGTAAACATTAAGTAGGCAGGAACCGCACTCTGTGTGGTTTAGAGTCATACATCCTCACATGTCTGGTAGTTGAAGAAGTGCACCAGTACCTCTCAAACTTTTATATCAATGTGTCCTCATGGCAGAAGGCAGCTTCTCTGTTAAATCCAGGAATTTATCAGAAAGAGGATAATCCAAGTCTCATTTCAGAGAGAAGTCTGGTATACTCTCTTAGAAACCTATGTGACTGTCATCTCTAAGTACATTAATGATTTTTCTCTCTTAAGAGAATTGAGGGAAACGGATGCTTCAGAAAGATCTCCCACATTTATCCTGTGGCACTCAAAGTACCCCAAGTTGAGATGATATGAGGAAGATTCAAGCTGTCAAGTTCAGTTTCCCAAGATCTGTTCTACAGAAGATGAGCAAATCTCACTTCAGAGACCACTGACTGAAGGGCAGTTTGGTCCCAGAACTGTGGAGAACTCAGAAAAAAATGTTAAAGTCTCTCTTGAAAGTAGAATCCTGGGAGAAAACCAAACCAAACCCGTTCTCCCATTGCCGCCCTGAGATACTGTCAACATTTTGAGTTCATGGGGGAAGTGTAGGCTTTTCCCACTGTCAATGTCTACGTTAAGGGAGTAAGGCAGCCTGAAACCTCCTGCTCCTAGGTCCCATAATCCCCATTCTCCTTCCAGCTGGAAATCTGCGCTGCGACCAGAGAGCCAGAAATGGGGTGAGAACACTTAGGGACTGGGGCATAAGATCAAAGGCCAGTCTTGCAGCAGTAATGACAGTTCCTAGGGGGACTGTGACATCACTAGATTCCACTCCTCCCAGGGGAGGGGACCACATCAGTGCGATGCCCGAGTTGCTACTCCAGGATGGGGGAGGAAAACACAGGGTTGGGACCCAGGTCCTTGGAGACACCAGCCGAAGGAGCCCAGGGAGGTCGAGCTTGGGGCAGCAGGAGGGGAGGGCAGAGTCTGCAGTAGGGAGCCCCAGAAGTCACCAGCCCAAAGTCACCCAGGGACGACTGGTGAAGGGTGGGGCCTTGGGCTGGGGGACCCAGGTCTTGGGAGACACAAGCCCAAAGAGCCCAGGAAGGTCGGGCTTGGGGCGGCAGGAGGTTAGGGCTGAGTATGGAGCGGGAAGTCCCAGGAGTCACCCACCCAAAGTCATGCTGGGGTGATTGGCAAGGGCAGGGACTGGGCTGCTTGCTGAAGGTGTGGGGCTGACTGACAACACTTTGGTTGGGGGAGCCCAGAGGCGCAGGGGTTGGGGGGCACAGTCTGGTGTGCCTCAGGAGTGGTATGGACTCTGGCAACGGTCTTGTTGTCGGAGGGGATCTATGGTTGGGTTGGAGGCCATGACCTGGTGCGCTTTACCTTTTGCTTGGCTGCAGCCAATTTGTCCTGTCGTGTTTTTTCTGACATCGCAAGGTGGGGAGGGAGGCGGGGTTGGGGCCACATCAGCAAAATCCCAGTGAGCACTGCTGAATGCCTCCAGTTACCTACCTGGCAGCTATGGGACTGAGCCAGAGAGGTGTAACCAGGGCCCCAGGAGAATGCAGAATAGGGGCGTGGCCTTAATGTTCCAAGCCCATTGGTCAGTGAGAAAGATGAGAGGGAAAGGAGGTGTGGTCAAGCAGCAGTGTGTCCAGAGGGACCTGTGGCATCACAATGCTAAAGCTGCCCATGCAACCACTGTCCCCACCCACTCGGAGAGTGGGGCAGGGCCACCCACTCTGGGAGAGGGGACGGGCTGGCTTTTGCTTTAAAAACTTTAAAACTGTAAAAAATAAATTTTAAAAAATATATGTGGGTACACTTTATATATATGTGTGTCTGTGTGTGTGTATCTATGTGTTCTTCCAGAGCTGTCTTCATTATCCAGCTTCTATGCAAGGTCTATGATTTTGGCCTATATTTTTCATCTTCAAATGGAATACAACAATTACCAGTATTACCTTAACTGAGATACCGACCCTATAAAAATGGAAAATCCATAGCATGCTTGATGATTAATGAAGCAGACTATAATATCCAACATTCCAATAAGATAAAATAATCACAATGATTTCTCTTTTTTGGAAAAACGTTTCTCTTATTCTTCTACATTATTAAGATTTTTTAAAAAATAAGAAACATGTCTAATATCTTTAAAAACAGAAAGCTTTTGGGCCCAGTGCAGTGGCTCACATCTGTAATCCCATCACTTTGGAAGGCCGAGGTGGGTGGATTGTCTCAGGTCAGGAGTTCAAGACCAGCCTAGACAACATGAAGAAATCCCACTTCTACTAAAAATACAAAAATTAGCCAGGTGTGGTAGTGGGTGCCTGTAATTTCAGCTTTTTGGGAGGCTGAGGCAGGAGAATCACTTGAACCCAGAAGATGGAGTTTGCAGTGAGCCAAGCTGACGCCACTGCACTCCAGCCTGGGCGACAGAGCAAGACTTCATCTCAAAAGAAATAAAATAATAAAAAAAATAAAATAAAATAAAATAAAATAAAATA
>NW_012099388.1:213809-215518 GCF_000951045.1 Mandrillus leucophaeus | reverse complement strand
AATATAAAATAAAATAAAATAAAATACAAAATAAGTAAGAACAGAAAGCTTTCAACTTAATGAGCACTTAAAGCTCTTTACCAATTTAAAATGAATACAAGGCCCATTTTTCTAGACTCACCTGGCCTCTCTAAGCCTTGCAAATGAAACTGAATTTCTCACTTGATACTTGGCTGTGACTTGCAACCATGAAAACTAAGAACTGTGTTACGTCACTGTGTATTGCTTGTTACCTGAATTCCATAATAGGCTGGGATCAAGGTTTGACTCTTTCATGATTTTCTCCATAACCCGTGTGCTTCTCATCCGACACCAAACTAAGCTTTTTTCTAGAGTTCTATAATTTACAGTTAATAGACAAGAGTGGTTCTCAGTAATGTAGTCTCTGGACTAGCAGCACCAGTAGCACCTGAGACCTTAAAAGTACAAATTCTCAGGTCCCACCCTGGACCTGGTGAATCAGAAACTCTGGCGTAGGGCTCAGCAATCTGTCTGCAGTAATCCCTCCAGGTGTTCAAGAACCTCTGGCATACAGCAGGTAGAAAAATGTGTTTCCTTCTGTAGATCCAAAGCCAGGGATACCATATGTTCTATCTTGATATGAAACAATGACATGCAATTAAAACCCATAAATCTCCTTCCTACTCACCCTCCATCCAGTGTGTTTTATTTTTATGAGTTCAGTAAGAAAACAAGTGGCAAGCAGAGATTAAGTCTAAAATGTATATTTACAATTATCAGTTCTCATCCAACCTGATCTCATACAAAACCATTTACAGCCTCTTACATCTCAAGTTTTTAAAAAGTGTCTTCACAATGTAAGTCTCAGGCACACTAGCAGTTCTATAATAAAACACCAAGTAGATCAGAATGCCCAAACTTACTAGAGAAGAAAAGTGGAATCACTGGCAATATTTTCAAATTGCATTCAACAGGAAGTTTAAGTTTTGAAATTTTTTTCACCTTCATTTTTTTCACCAAGTTCATAGAATTAAACCAGAATACACCATTCTTTCAAAGCCAGGCAAAGTTTTGGTGTATTATTTCTGTATTATTTATTTGGATATGAAGCAGATTCCCAGTAGGCACATTTTGTGTACCTGCGAAGATGCAGAACTAAACAGTTCCATCTGTTCAATTTTAAAACAAAAGTCCTGTAAACCTCAGATGGTGAGTGAAATACTTCAACACTAGCACCAAAGCCTCAAATATGAAAAGATACCAAGAACACCACTAGCAAACAAAACTAAACCCTCGGCCAGGAGCAGTAGTTCATAGCTGTAATCCCAGCACTTTGGCAAGCCAAGGTGGGAGAATTACTTGAAGTCAGGAGTTCAAGACTAGCCTGGGCAGCATAGCGAATTCACATCTCCACAAAAAATTTTAAAAATTAGCTGGGCGTGGTGGCACACACCTGTAGTCCTAGCTACTTGGCAGGTTGAGGTGGGAAAATTGCTTGAGCCCAGGAGTTCGAGGCTGCAGTAGCTATGATTATGGCACCACACTCCATCCTGAGTGGCAGAGCGAGACTTAAATACATTCTCTCCTGCTCCTGTTTACACTAAAATCACTAAGTTAAAATGTTTTCAAATTTGGCAGATAAAAATTAAGTGAAATGTGACTCTGGAGCTTGGCTAGTGAAAGGAAAGGAAAGGAAAAGAAAGGAAAGGAAGAAGGAAGGAAGGAAGGAAGGAAGGAAGGAAGGAAGG
>NW_012099388.1:184114-213594 GCF_000951045.1 Mandrillus leucophaeus | reverse complement strand
AAAAAAAAACCAAGTGATTTTCAACAGACAATTGGCAAGGGAGAAACAGGCACTTCTCTCAAGAATAAAAATGGCCAATAGGCATATAGAAAAGATTCAAAACCACTAGAAATCAAAGAAATGTGATGAAAACAATGAGATTTTCTGTATAAAGGCAACAAAGATGACAAATGGAAAGGGGAACCTGGAGCTCTGTCCTTGTTGGTGGGAGTATAACCTGAGTCACTTTTCCTGGAGGATAATTGGAAAATTTCTATTAAAAACTCTAAAAATTATTTTCCTCCAGAAATTCTACTTCTATGAATTTAATCCAAAAATGCTTGCTTGAGTCCATTAAAACATGTATAGAAGAAAATTCACCTCTGGCGTCGCAATGATTAACAATATACATCCAGCTTTAATTAAAAATGATGATGCCAGGATATATTTACTGCCACAGAAATATGCCCAAAATGTAGTAAGTGACAAAAGACTATATATTACGATTCTGCTTTTTAAAAGGTTTATATAAAAAAGTATGTAAAGCAACAAACCAGAATGCTTTGAGTGGCAAATTAAAGATTTTTCTTAATATTTGTCATCCAAATTATCATGAAAAGAATATGATTTCCTTTATAATCAGGGAGAAGTGTTATTTTCATTTATTTATATTTAAATCTCTTTTCTTTTTCTTATTTTTTTTCCCGTTTGTATCCCATGTAGGCTGGAATCCCTGCCTCTTGAGGTAAATCAGCCCATTGTTGGGAAGTGCACTACATAAAGCTGCCCCATCCTCCTTTACTTTAAGAGATCTGGAGACATTTTTGTTTCAAATTGTTTTATTGTTCTCAGAGTACTTTTTTAAATATATGAAATTGAGGAAAAGACAAAGGAAAGGCTGACTCCCTACCCTCCTGGGGCTACTCTTCCCATTTTTGCTGCTATTGTTATGTATTAATATTCACTGGGTACTAAAAACATGGGCAGCCCCTTAGATCCTTTTTTCTTATCTCTTTCTCATAATCCTACTTCATTCTTTCATTCATTTTTAAAAAGGTCATATGTACAAATACATAGTTCAGAAAACTTTTAAATACAGCTATTTATAAAAGTATGTGGCAAAATCCCATTCACAGTCTTACTCTCCTTCCACAGCCAAAAACTTTTCATTGGTTTCTTATATATCATTTCAGAATTTATCTTTGCAAATACATACATGTCTTTATTCTACTCTTCTCCCTCAACATAAAAAGTGGCGTACAATACATACTATACCATTCCTTGTTCCTTTAAAAAAACACACACACAATATATCCGAGTTCTTCCACATGAGTACATAGGTCTTTCTCATTCTTCTTTACAACTGCACAGTATTCATCGTTTGGATATACCACAGTTTACTTAACCAGTTCCCTGTTGGTGGACACTGAAGTCATCCCTATCATACTATTACAAACAACAATGCCAAGCATAACCACCCACACACACCAAGTTCATGTCTGAATCTGCCTTTGATGAAGCCTCTATTTGAATCACCACAAGGTCACAAGGCTGAAAAGTTAGCCCCTTTTTTAGTTTTCACTATATACAGCAGTATGTAGCAAAAGACTCCCTTGGGCAAAGCAAATGTACTCTTTGGGGATTTACTTCACAACAATAAATGGATAAACAGAACACCAAGGAGAAACATTTCTATTTAACCACGTACATGTATGTATATAATACATGTGTATGCATAGAAAGTATATAATAGATCCATCAAAGCATTAAGCATTGTCTCAGTATGGTGGATCTATGGAGTGTTTTGTAGACCGCCCTCCTTGTGTGTCAATTCTTTCTAATTTCACAACAGTGAATATGTACTATTTTTGAAGCATAAAATTTCAAAAAATGTTAATTCAAATCGAGCAGGATACATTCTTTTGGTCTGTCCTATATTTATATGGTGCTCTAGAGTGCTCAAATATCACTTCATTTAAGCATTTTATTTATTGATTCTTTTCAAATGTAGAGACAGGCAGGTCGACAGATTCTAGATCCTCCTGGGTCCTCCCACTTCCACCTCCCAAAGTGCCAGTATTACAAGAGTGAGCCATCAGGCCCGGCCAGCTTCATTTGAGAAATCTTTCCCTAGCACTCCCTCCACATATTACGAATAATTCCTTTCTTCTTGTTTAGATAGCATCTTAGTCATATCTCTATTACCTCACTCGTCACATGTCACATTGCTCACCCATCCATCTCCCTTGACTGCTCATGAGCTTCTTGAGAGGAGTCTGATTTCAGCACCTTGAACTGTTGTAACTCTGTCATAAACCATTTTCAATGTTTTAGATACCCAGACATTCTAACAAATGTCTGGGAAAGACATTCTAAAAGAGCAAGAAACATCTTGATCTTTTTAGTGTAAATGATTGGTTGATTGACTGAGATGGGGTCTCATTACATAGCTCAGGCTGGTCTGAAACTCCTAGGTTCATGAAATCCTCCGGCCTCAGCCTTCTAAGTGGTTGGGATTACAGGCACATGCCACCATGCTGGGCTCTAGTGTGATATATTAACAAGGCTTAAACATACAGTCCATTAGAAAAGGCTGCTACCTCAGAGTAAAGATTTCTTTAAATTCACTCTAAAAGACTTATTTCTGTATATGTAAGATGCAATTTTACCATAGTAAAACACAAGGAAGCATATTGATATACATATATGTTACAAACAGGATAAGGAAAGCAATATAATTTTCTCCACAAAATCTTGCAAAACCCTGGCCAAAACACAGTAAACAGGATGCTAAACTCAAAGCTTACATTTCTCCACTGAGACCTAGGAAAAACAATTCCAGTTATTGTACAGTCACAAAACTAAACTCCGTGAAAATTTACAAGATTTGGTAAACTTGCATATTCTCCCCACCCCAATGCACAAGTAGCCAAAGGAGCCTATCAGTCTTACCCCAACACTTCAATCTCCTCCAGCCTCCAAAATAAAACCCTTCACTGTCCAATATCTGAATTTATATTTTCAAACATCTAAAATCTTAATCAAAACTAAGAGCAGTGCATTAGCTTTTCCCCTTAAAAATTCTTGGTATAATTTTACTTAGGTACAACACAGTTTGTACTATTATCTAAAAACATATGGATAGAACCAACATTACTAGAAACCAAACAAATATACTATGAACGTGAAAAGGGAATAGGGAGTGTTGTTTTTAAACAGATTCAGTGCTGTTACTCTCCACTCATAGGTTGGGTGTGATAAAATCACATCGTCCTGTACAGCTAAGTATGTCCTATAGTTTATGATGAAGTAGGGTAACAAATTATTTATTGAGGACCTGTTGGGTACACAGAGGCATGCTAGAAGCTGTAAAAGACTTGATTCTCATCCTCAAGAAACTTTCAAGGTTGTAGACAGCCTGACAGAAGGTAGTCAAAAACAAATACTTCAAGCACTATCCATCACAACTACCTTAAGTATTTATTTTACTCTTCTACAAGTCTCTGAATATTTCCAGACCCCCTTTACTATCTCTGATGGATTCTATGGCTCAACATTCTTTATGGCCACAGGCTTTCATGGACTTCATGTTATTATTGAACCAATATCTTCTATCTGCCTCCTTCGCCAATTAAAATTCCACTTTACATCCAACCACCACTTTGGCTTTAAAGCCGCTGCCTGATATTGACACTTCGTAGATGTAATATGACTATACTTATATGCCTCTATCTACTGATGAGGATCCTACTCTTTTAGTATAAACAGTACCATTGACTTCTAATCAATTACTTTCAATAATATCCAAAATATCAGATATCCAGTAATACTCCTAAAACAAATAATGAGTGATGTTCTCTCAAATATATGTATAATCAAATGTGAAATGGAGGAGAAAGCGGGGAGGACCTCAGACTCAGAGATTGTATTCAGGCCTTTGTAATGGCATTTATTTGACATAATTATGCATTTAAAAAATAAGTTAAATTGTCATCAGATCAGTCTGAAATTTATAGAGGCGAGAAACATATTTTATATATAATCATTTACCCATGAGAATGTTTTTGATTAATGTTATCTGTTAAAGACTTCAGTTCCGCAATATTTCCCCTGTTAACAGTAGATATCTTTTAGGAGCTGATTTGGAGAAGTTGAGGACCACGTGCTAATTGCTATTTGATGTTATTCTGGTAGGACAATTGATTGGCTTTGGGTTGTGGGGAGTTGGAATTTGAAGGCGGGTCTGAGTCTAGAGATCCTGCCACTGACCTTTGGCAAGCCTGTTGATTGTGTCTTTGGAAGTGCCTTTAAGTGCCTTCTGGAAGGCCGGGCATGATGACTCATGCCTGTAATCCCAGCACTTTGGGGGGGCCGAGGTGGCTGGATCATTTGAGGTCAAGAGTTTGAGACCAGCCTGGCCAACATGGTAAAACTTTGTTTCCAGTAAAAACACAAAAAAAATTAGCCGGGCGTGGTGGCATATACCTGTAGTCCCAGCTACTCAGGAGGCTGAGGCAGGAGAATTGCCTGAACCTGGAAGTTGGAGGTTGCAGTGAGCTGAGATTGTGCCACCGCACTCCAGCCTGGGTGGTAGAACAAGACACTGTCTCAAATAAATAAATAAATAAATAAATAAATGGAGTACATGTTATGACTGTTCTGTACATTTCCACTAGAATAATAGCAACATCACAAAACATCCTTGGGGCATTGTTTCTATAAGTTTGGGGTTGTTAATAGTTACTAGGTTAAAAATGTCATAAATACACGTAATAGAGGTAACAAATTAATACATTTGGGAAATGCTTGGTAAATTCAATAAGACTTCTCAGAACAATGAATTTATATGGCCATGATTTTATTTTTTTTTCAAAGAGCACTCACAAGACTTTGTAGTACACCAGTCTGGGAATTGTTGGTGTAGGAATCAGGGTTATTAGGATTTGGACTATTCCAGGTAGAGGTTGTCACCATGTTCAAGGAATTGTTCTTAGTAATTAGTCTTTGCATATATCAGAATTACCTATAGCAAATTAACAAGTAGAAATATAAGAATTGGGCCTTGGATCAGGCCTAACAAATCAGAATACCTGAAAAGTATGGGTGTGGAAAAGCTTCTAGGTGATTCCATGTACTCCAGTGACTGAAAACCACTTGATTACAATAGGCCTTCCACCCCTTGCTAAATGAATTGTTAATCCTACTTGAGTATGCTTCTGTTTTGTTTCCTTGGGCCTGGTCCAGGGACTACACTGTTACTATAATTAAGTTCAATTTTATCTTTCTTCCCACAGTATCTGTATCCTGACTTTCAGATTCCATTTCATCAGTGGGGCAAATTTATAGGTCAATAGAGGACAAGTTTTAAACATTAATGGAAAAGAGGTTGTATTATATTGATATTGTCCTTCTAATCTGGCAGCCTTGAATTTAATTTAGAAAATGCCTCTATTTCTAATTTTATCTTGGTTTTGATATATTTTACTATTACGGATCACGTGCATGATTTTCCCTTTTTCTTGACTTCGTTGTCAACTAATAAGCTTTTGAAAGCTCCTGGTTAACTTCTAATTACAAGTAAGTTTCATTTTCCATTTGTTTATCAAGCTCATTGAGGGTTTTGTTTATTTATTTATTTATTTATTTATTTTGAGACAGAGCCTCACTCTGTCGCCCAGGCTGGAGTGGGATGGCATGATCTTGGCTCACTGCGACCTCTGCCTCCCAGGTTCAAGCAATTCTCATGCCTCAGTCTCCCCAGCAGCTGGGATTACAGGCGTCTGCCACCACACCCAGCTAATTTTTTATATTTTTAGTAGAGATGGAGTTTCACCATGTTGCCTAGGCTGATCTCAAACTCCTGACCTCAGGTGATCCACCCAACTCAGCCTCCCAAAGTGCTGGGATTATAGGCGTGAGCCACCATGCCTGGCCACTTCTGCCATTTTTTACAGGGTAGTCTTTTTCAACTTCTAAGAGCTTTTTAAAATAGTAAAGCCCTGCCATAATGTTGTTAAAAACCTAAGATATAAAACGTGTAGTAACATGCTTTTCTTAACATTAATGAAAAAGTGTTCTTTAATCAGTCCATATTTTCACAAAAAGGACAAAAATAAAAGATTCAGAAACAAACTGTATATGGAAAGTACATATACCCTGAAGCTCCCAAATGATTGTAAAGCAGTCACTTCCAAACCATACTGCTAACCACCCAAAACACGAGGAGAAAATAAGAATTGGCCTTTCCCCTTCTCAATTATCAGTAGCAAGGTACTCAAAGCCCAGTTTAAAGAAATGTTTCTGCAGAGGATTTACTGTACTGGGGATTTAGCCCTTTCTATTCTTTGAACTCACTGCTTTCTACTTGTATATCTTTAATAATTTCCCCATTCTGCTTTCCTTCAGGTTGACTGTCCTTTCTAAGAATGAGTTAGAGGCTTAATTCATTTTCATTCTTTTCTTCATGACATAAGGATTTTAAGGCAATGAACATTCTTCTGAGTTCTCCTCCAGTCTCTAATCAGTAATGATTGCATTATTGCTATTCCCTAGATATTCTGCAGTTTTAATTTCATATCCCTGTTTGACCTAAGGGCTGTTTGCATAAATTTTAAAATTCCACAAGTCAACATGTGTTTTCTGGTTTTGTTACTAACTTATAGATTTAACTAAGATCAGAGAATGACATCTGTTCTTTTTCTATTTTTCAGTATTTGGGGTGTTCTTCACTGAAAAAGATTAGCTTCTTGAATGCTCCAGATAGGAAGAGGGAGGGAGAGGGCGAGAGACAGGAATAGACAGAAGTTTTGTATTTTAACTATGGTTCAATTCTAAGCATTCTAAAATTTCATTGGATTTTTTAAAACCATGCATTACGAGGGTGGTTACTTTCCAAATTAATGGAGCTTGTTGTTAATCTCTTCATTATTGCCTTCTAATCTTAATTGCTTTATATTTAAATTATAAATTACATGGCGTGAATCGTACCAATTGTTTTTAAATCTTCTGATTTGCTTTATGGATTAATATATAATTAATCTTTCTCCCATAGTCCACATGTGCTTGAGAAGAATATAGAAAAATCTAATTATTGTGTACAGAGGTCAGTATTTGTCCATTATACCACATCCGTTCACTGGCTATTCAAATCTACATATAGGCATTCTGTGTAACTTACTTATGGTAAGCAGGGTATGCTGAAATCTCCAAATACGATGGCAGACTTGTCAATTTCTCTCTGTGGTTTTATCAGTTTTTCCTCTGTATTTTGAGGCTACTTTGACAGGTACATAAAATATGAAACTTGCCACGTCCTCCTAATTAACAGTCATTTAGCATCAAGTTCTTACTAATGCTTTCTGTTCCAAAATCCTATTTTGTTTGATACCAAAGCTCCATCACTTGTTTTTGGTTAATGTATACTGGCATATCTTTATCACTCTCTCTCCTTTATAAAAACTTTCAATCTTCTCATATCCTCATATTTTAAATATGACCGATTAAAACAGTTGGATATTGTTTTATTAGTTCCATCTGTCTAACTGGTAACTTTAGTCCATTTACATTTGTTGTGACTGATTGATGTGGACTTCCTTCTATCACCTTTAGAACTTCTATTTCTCTCACTTTCCAATATAATTTTAATATCTCCTCCTGGGATTCCACTAAGACATATTCTAGACCTCATTCTGATTTCCCTCCCCTCTCAACCCACCAACTTCTGCCCTATCATCTATCCTCATGCCTCTCTGTGCAACATACTGACTTTTGGGAGATAATTGTCTAACCAATTAATTCTTTCTTCTGATGTCTAATCCATACACTGAGTGTCTTATTTCAACAATCACATTTTTTATTTCTTCATTTCATTGTATTCTGAAACAGAGTCTCACTCTGTCACCCAGGCTGGACTGCAGTGGCACAAACTTGCAGCCTTGGCTTCCTGGGCTTGGTCTATCCTCCCACCTCAGCCTCCTGGCTAGCTGGGACTATAGGCATGTGCCCCATACCCAGCTATTTTTTTTTTTTTGGTGGTGGTGGGGTATTTTTTTGTAGAAATGGGTTCTCACCATGTTTCCCAGGCTCATCTCCAACTCCTGGGCTAATACCGTCCTCCCACCTCAGCCTCACAAAGAGTGCTGGGATTACAGGTATGAGTCACCATACCCAGCTATATATTTTATTTCTGTAAGTTCTATTTCATCCATTTTCTTTTCAGGTACCCCTCATCGTTTTTGGTGGTCTTACTGCTTGCTCAATTTTATGACTTCATCTTTTTTTTGTATTAGATTTCACATGTAATTATTTTCTCACAATTCTAATATTTGAAGTCTGTGTTCTGTATCTGATAATTTCAAACCTACAGTCTTTGGGAAACATATTATTCATTGTTTCTGACAATTCTCAAATATGTTGGGTTGACTACTTGAATGCTATGATTTGACTGAATTCATAGTTGCCTGCTTTTAATCTTTGGGAATCCTACAGGCTTAAGTTAGAGATGCTTTCCTGCAAAAAGTATCTGTGTCTGCTTCTGACGAGAGCTGTGGATACAACTAACATGAGACCACTTTACCACCATGCATAATCCTGACATGCTCTTGGATTCTCCTGGAGAATCTCAGGATTACACAAGGTTCTCAAATTTGGCTCCCCAACCTTGCTCATTTATACACAGAAGACTAGACTGTTTAGTACAGGTGGTGACTCACTTCCTGCTACCCTGGAAAAAACAAAGCAGATCTCTCATCGGAATGTGATCACAGACTAGGAAATTCTGAAGGTGAATAGCTGGAGGCTGTGGGCAGCAGGGAAAGATAGGTGTCTTTCCTGACCATAGAAATAGGTCAGAAGCTGCCCTAAAGGCTGTGTGCTACAGCATTTCACTATTTAGCTCAACTACCATCCCTCCATAAGAGTGTGAATGGAAGCTTCTTAGAGCACCATGTTGCCTTTAAACAAAATCAAACTTTTGCTAAAAAGTCTTGGTCATGGTAAAAAAATAAAAATAAAAAAAAAAAAACAAAAAAAAAAACACCTCTGGCTTTGGAAAGCTTTCTCAGTAATGTCCTAGAGTTAATGTTACAGCCTGCGTTTCATGTTAACTGAACAGAAAACCAGCCTGACCAACATCCTTCTGCCCCATGGCTTGCTCTCAGCTCCTCTTGGTTGGGCCTAGGGCAGTCAGGCTGTCTGGCTCCAATCCTTGATCTGCCACCTGTGACCTTGGACAAGTTACCTACCTTCAGTTGCCTCATCCATAAAATGCAGATATTAATAATACCCTCTTTTTAAGTTATTAAGAGGATTGAAATAGTTAATAAAAAGTAAAAAATAAAAAGACTTGGTAAGCATAGGCACAGAGGGGGAAAAGAAGTAAAAATAAATAAATAAAAAGACTAGTGCCTAGCACATAAAAGTTCATCATGAATTAATTCTATAACATGAACTCAATTTTGTAAAACTTCAAAGTACATATAACTTTTACTAGAATATACATACCAATAATAAATTAACTACTGTAGACATGTTTGTCTACAGTAAATATAATAAAGACGAAACAATCAGATACTATATCATTAAGCGATTATCAGTTAGTATCTTTAATTTTCTTACACTTCTATATTTTCTATAGATCATCTTTGTAACAAAAAGAAAACAAGCCAAATGAAAATGAAATGAATTACCTCAAAAAGAATTAAGGCAGGAAGAAGGTTCACAAAGTAATATAAAATATATCTTATAATTTATATAAAATTCTTAATAAAAGTAACTTCTTTGCTCCAAGCTGCACACTGGCTTTGCCTTTGACTCAGGTGGCATTTATTTGCATGATGACTGATTCTATCGAGTAGGCACTGTTTCAGCCCTACACGAAGAACAAAACATCTCTAGAACACAGCAGCATTCCTGATTCCCACTTGAGAAGCCCTAATAAAATGGCATATAACTTAACAGCAGCAGATCAGTGTTAAAAAGTCTGGAGTCAAGGGGAAAAAGTAAAATTGGAACATTTCCAGAATCTCACAAAAAACAATAAACCAATGTTCTAAGTGCTCAACATGAACAAATTAGAACCTTAAATAAAGGTCACTCTTAATGCCTATCCAAGCATAGATTCAGCACCAAGTACGATGTCATTTTACTGGTTTACCTTTTTCATTCTTGAAAGTAGGAGCTACAAAACAAACAAACAAACAAACAAAAACACTAAAATGTCTTTAAGAGAACCTTCTACTTGTGATCTAACTTACATAATCAAAACACTCTATTGAGGGTGAAAATTGAGTATTATAAGAAAATAATCACCTGTTTTGTGAGAAGTTCCATATATAATGCTCCTCCACCCAATACATACCTTAAAAAGAAAAAAGAAAACATACAAAATTATCTCGAGAATTATTCCTGCTTAAACAAGTTCTACTGCCATTACTAAGAAAGTATGCACACAGTAAAGATGAGAAGAGAACATGCAAGCATGAACATACTTGTTAGGGATATAGGACTATGGCTAATTTAAAAATTCTCATGTTATCACTCTCATGTAATTGCTCTGAAATTCTAGTCAATTGTTTGAAATGGCTTAGAACAGAATACTTTGAAATTTTGATGATGTCAAAAACTAAGAACTTGGCCCTAAATATTCCAAAGAACAGGGGCAGAAGAACCCATTTCCTTAAATGGCATTTGAGTATTCTTTATAACGGAAACTTTCTCTCCCATCCTGTGATGGCCAAGAGTTTTTCCTCTGACAATGGCACTGACCTTACCCTATTCAATATATGAACATCCGCATTGCTTCATGGTTGGAATTGTTTTTCTCCATTCTGTTGTGAGAATCAAACGGTTCAGACCATGCAGTTCCTCTCTGGGACTCCTCAAGTCCTTTCTAGGTCTGAAGACTGTTCTCTGAACCAAGGACAACTTCTAGGGATGTACCAAATCTCCCATTAGAAAATTATTTAGATCAATATGTTTTAACCTTTTAACTCTTTCTCAAACAAAACAATTTCAATTCTCCTTTAATGTTATTTTAAATTTCAAAATACACAAATAGCATGCCTAAAATAAAATCAAGGGAATGATAGTTTTAGAACAAAAACTGTGGTAATTTTGAAAACACGAAAGCTAAGACCACTGATTAGGTCTATGTGGACACTAAGTCCACCACGAACTGTTCTATCCTCCAGGTCTCTGCCCACACCTTTCCCTTGCCTGAGATTCCTTCTGCTTCCTACCCTTCCAAATACTGTTATTTCCCCCCAGAAGACTTGCCAAGACCCTGTAGCCTGCACATCTTCCATTCCAGATAACCAAAGGCATCCTTGCATTGACTAACCCAAATTATTTTGCAGAAAAGGCATCTAAAAACTTCTACTGTAGACCATTCACCTTAATAATTGTTATCATGACATTATTCAATAACAAAATGAGGGAAAGAAGTCCTCTTTAACTCCATTACCCTGGAGAATCCAAGCAAGTGTCTTTCCCATTTGCTTTGCCCAAACCCTGGGAGCTTTCAAAGTGAAAGTTTAATGGAAAGGAAAGAAAATCTGAAAGAAAAACACTCCAAAAAATTAAACTCGAGCAAAGAATCATGGGATTAAAAATGTTTCTTCTTTGTATATTTGATTTCTGAAACATAGAAATCTATCTCTCACTCCTTAAATCTGCCACTGGGCTAAGAGAGTATTGTATATAATGTGCGCTCATTGATTTAACAGAATTGGAACATCCAGGCACTCACTGAGATTCTGGTTCCACAACTGCTCAAAGTCTAGTCATTAGTTAATGAGTTAATACCACACTTGATCTTCAAATTTTGGAAATGCTGATGGTAGACGGGAACTTGTTTTGAGAAAAGAAAGCATACGGTAGACATTGTTACCCATTACCCAGCCACCACCGCCTTTCCTTTAAAGCACTCCACTCTTCCTTTAAAGTTGCAGAGTCTCAGAAAGTGGGAAGAAAGGAAGTTTTTGCATTTTCAGGTCAAAAGAAAGTACATTTGTACAACCACATAATAACTATGCAAATGTTTGTTGAAATCTAAACACAAGACAGAAGTAGTTCTAGTACTTCCACAAAAACTAAGATAAGTAAACTTTTCCTTAATATACACTATCAGCAGCATCAACACCTAAAAGTGGTTGACTCTACTACTGTATTAAATTACGTTCATTTTGTCAATATGTGTTCCACGTTCTTACTGCTCTTTGTCTCCAAAGGGTTCCTGCTAAATATTGAGACAGTTCAAGAATACTACGGAAAAAAATTTTAATAATCGAAGTAAGGGTCATCTAAGTATAATATGCCACATATACAGACACAGTAATATTTTCAAGTTTAAAAAAGCTCAGTTGTCAAAGTTGTACAGCAAACACTATGGTAAGCTTAGCCTCTTCAGGCATTTGATTTTTGATCACTGTAAAGAAAAGTCAGTCACAAAATGCCACATTTTGTATGATTCTATTTGTATGAAATGTCCAGGATAGGCAAATCTACAGAGATAGAAATTAGATCACAGGTTGCCAGGATCAATGGTGGGGGATATGGGTATAGGGAGTGACTGCTAATGGGTACAGGGTTTCTTTACGGGGAGATGAAAAGTTTCTGAAATTAGGTAGTGCTAATGGCTGCATAACTCTGAATATACTAAAAACTACTGAACTGTACACTTTGAAGGGTGAGGCTTATCATATGAAAACTGTATCACAATAGAGCTGTTCATTTAGAAAATGTTTGGCTATGAAATAAAGAAATAGGATTAGGCCAGGTGCGGTGGCTCAAGCCTGTAACCCCAGCACTTTGGGAGGCCGAGACGGGCGGAACATGAGGTCAGGAGATCGAGACCATCCTGGCTAACACGGTGAAACCCTGTCTCTACTAAAAAATACAAAAAAAAAAAAACCTAGCCAGGCGAGGTGGTGGGCGCCTGTAGTCCCAGCTACTCGGGAGGCTGAGGCAGGAGGATGGTGTAAACCCGGGAGGTGAGTTTGCAGTGAGCTGAGATCTGGCCACTGCACTCCAGCCTGGGCGACAGAGCGAGACTCCATCTAAGAAAAAAAAAAAAAAAGACATAGGATTATAGCTCAAAGATATGGGATATAAAATAAATGGAAGAAAACTGCTCAATAGTATATCTAGAATCACACAATGCTTAAGTTTTACCCTGACTAAAATGGCAAGTTTTGTGTTTTATTGGCATTTCACATTATTTACTTCTTCCTAAGTCAGCCAATAATTCCTCCTCCTCACTTAATAGTTGACTATGAAGACCAAGCCATTTTGATTCTGCCTCCAATGAGCTTTCACATTTCATTCCTCCTTCCACTCCCAGGACTACCAAACCAATGTAGGTTCTCCTCACTTCACTCTAAGATGACGGCGTGGCTCTCAACTACTGTCACACTCTACTAGGCTCTGTGAGCACAGTGTGTCTCATATTCTCTTCCGCTGTCACCAGATTTATTCTAAAACAGTTTCTTTACCGTTACTCCCCTGTTTCTCAACCACTTACATAGAAAGATGAATATCCGGGGTAATAGTTTACTTACTAGAAATAAAATCTGTCACCAATTCACAGAACTGTTTGAGTACAAGATTATTACATCAGCACTATGTCCTACAACTCTTCTACATGAATCTTACCCTCCTTGTGTTATAGCTCAAACTGGTCTCGTATACTCTGAATCTCTCATTCTCTTTCCTAGATACCTGATTGTGTTTCCTTTTCACCTACGTAAATAATTTTCCTTCAACCTCCACCAGCTGACCAAACCCCACTCACATTTCACTGCCCACCTGAGATCCCACCTACTTCATGAAGAGCAACCTTTGCAGCTTTAAACCTCAGAGAAATTAAGTCCATACTTAGCTTTTCTTTTTCTTTTTTTTTTTTTAGATGGAGTTTATCTTTGTCACCCAGGCTGGAGCACAATGGCGTGATCTCGGCTCACTGCAACCTCTGCCTCCTGAGTTCAAGAGATTCTCCTGCCTCAGCCTCCCGAGAAGCTGGGATTACTGGTACATGCCACTACATCTGCCTAAGTTTTTGTATTTTGGTAGAGATGGGGTTTTGCCATCTTGGCCAGGCTGATCTCAAATTCCTGACCTCAAGTGATCTGCCCGCCTCGGCCTCCCAAAGTGTTAGGATTACAAGTGTGAGCCACAACACCCAGCCAAAGTTTCTATTTCTTAAGTTGGGTATATGGACATATAATTTAACGATTAAGAAAAAAAAAGATACCTTCCTGTTTTTTTCGTGTTTTGTTTTTTGTTGTAGGCCTGTGTGCTTCATTCGTTCCCCCATATGAATCCGTAAAGAAGTAGCCATTAACAACTTCAATCAATATATACCGGATTCATACTTTAGGAAGACAATCCAGTTGACAACCACAACAGTTTCTATGATAACAAAAGTGATAGAAAATACTACATTAGGGTCATTTCAAGAAAGTTCAATCATAAGATATATCCCCAAGCAAAAATACACACACAAAAAAGCTAAGTAAGAAGCTTTTAGAAAACTACTATCATCCTTGGAGTAAGTACAACAAAGTATTCTTTTATGTCTTTGTTTTTTTCATGAAAATGCTTCCTATAGCCATAGATTTTAAACCATTATATCTTATCTAGATTTCATATTAGATCATTAACATTTTTTCTAGATTCCATTGTTATTCTTTGGTAACCTTTATTTTTAGTATCTTAAAAATACTTTATTAAATATAACACATACATTCAGAAAAGTACATAAAATATACCTTAAGGTATAGCTTAAGTTATTGTAAATTATTTGCCCAAATACCCACCAACCTGGTCCCGAAATATATTACAGCCAGTATCCAAGAAGCCCACAGTTGTACCTTTCAGTTCACACCTCCCTACCTCCCACCTCGATGGCTCTGTGAGCACAGTGTGTCTCATATTCTCTTCTGCTGTCACCAGATTTATTCTAAAACAGTTTCTTTACTTACCCTGTGTGTAACCACCTCTTTGTTCTTGATAGTTTTACTGCCCAAGTATGAATCCATAAGAGTGTTTCTCAGTTTTCTTTTCATTTTTGTCCCCCTAAGAAGCCTTTTTAGAAGTTTTCTTCCTAATTCTACCCCCATGCCCCATGGAATTTTAACACCACAGATATATTGTGTATATCTATTTATGTTTACATCCCTTTGGAGGGCAGCAGACCATTATAATAGGTAAGATTTTCTTTCACTCTAAGGACCAGTTTTCACTCCACTGCAGGCAATATTTCCTCTACTAAGAATGTATGCCCTAACCAACATTTTGCCTATTTTTGAACTCTACATAGAGGAAATTGTACAAATTAGGTTTTGGGGGTCTGGTCTCTTTTGTTTAACGTAGTGTTCAAGATTCGCCCATCTTATCCCACATAGCTGTAAGCCATTCTATGAATACCATAATTCTCCATTTTATTGGAATGAACATTTGGGTTATTTTCTGTTTGGGGCTATTATAAACGATACTGTCTGAAGATTCCTGTGTCTCCTAATGCTTACGTACTCATTTCTTGTGGAGTATATATCCACGAGATTCCTGAACCATAGGGTATGAGTATCTTCCCTTTACCAAGTTGTTTTCCAAACACTTGTACAAATATACACCTCCATTAGGAGGATATAGAGTCCCATAACAATTTCTTACCTTAAAAGATAAGTTGAGCAAAATGTCTCCTATCCCTTCTTTTTCTTTTACAATCTGAAGATCACTGTGCAAAGCACTGTCAGGGTCAACCCTAAGAATTACAAAACAAAAATATAATTCAAATACAAAGAGATTTTTTATTTTTACTAACTCAAAAATGAAAAAATCTGAAAGTTAAAATAGAGCACCTAGGGTAAGTTCCAGAAAGAGAAGATCTTAAGCTGCTGTATATCCCCAGGAAAAATAGAGGCCATTATAGCTTCGAGCTCCTTTAGAATAAATGTCCCAAAGAGATCATAATAGCCTAAATCTAATCTAATAAGGGGGTTCAGAGTTTGCAGTCATTCTAAAGGAAAATAGTCACATGTATATAATGTTCTCAAGAATTCAAAAAAAGTTTACTATGCTTTCCTAAACTTGTATTATAAGCCAAGATGTTCAAGGAGAAAAATTTGCCATGGACGGAACTATCAAAAGCTAAATCACTAAAAAATTGATATTTTTCTACAACTGTCCTATATATACATGTCCAATATGAATCCTACCCCAAATACCCCCTTTTTTTTTTAAGAGACAGGCTGTCTCACTCTGTCACCCGGGCTGGAATATAATGGTGCAATCACAGCTCTTTGCAGCCTTGACTTCTCCAAGCTCAAAAGATCTTCCTGCCTCAGCCTCCCACCACCCCTGGTAGCTGGGACTACAGGTGTACTCCACCTATATATTTTTAAAGTAATAACATAACTACCTCCACAATAAGAGTTGATTATGTTGCTTTCAAAACTGGGGGGAAAAATCACAAAAATCAACTTGGCAATCATTCTCTGTATAATGAAATGTATTACTCTTATTTACTTACCAGGCAATATTGTTCAAGCTTTTTGCCAGAAGATAAAAATCATGTAAATGTTCACTCTATCAGGAAGATGACAAAAAAATTCCGATGGACCTACAAAAACAATTTCTTCAAATCCAAAAAACAAGCAAACTCATCCTATCTTGTGTCCTACATCTTTTGGAACTTGATTGCATTTGAGTTTCACAAATTAAGGCTAGTAAACATTTCCATTTCTGTCCAGTTTTAAGAAATGATATTTATAATCTGACAACAGAAAAGAACAAAAGAACAATAAGAGCAGGGATTTAGAGATCCTTACCTGTCTTATAACTCTGTGATCTATATATGTTTCCGAGTTCTTTCATAAATCTATCTGAAGCTTGCACTGACCCAGACACTGCAGCCTGAAACACAAAAGCCACTGTTTACCAGGGTCTACTGAGCCAACTAATTTGAAGATTTAAGGTATTTCAACCTGCTCTAAAAGATTACAGTAGCCAGGCAGGGGGCTCACACCTGTAATCCCAGCACTTTGGGAGGCTGAGGAGGGTGGATCACCTGAGGCCGGGAGTTTGAAACCACCTTGGCCATCAGGATGACACCCCATCTCCACTACAAAAATACAGAAGTTGGCTGGGCCTGGTTGCATGCGCCTGTGTGCCTATATGCAACTAATTTCAGCTACTCAGGAAGCTGAGGCAAGAGAATCACTTGAACCCGGAAGGTGGAGGTAGTAGTGAGCTGAGATGGCACCACAGCACTCTGGCCTGGGCCACAGAGCAAGACTCCATCTCAAAAGAAAAAAAAAAAAAAAAGAAAGAGAGAAATTACAATAAAAATGGATTACCACTCAACATTTTAAGAACTAAAAAAACAGTCCAATTAAATGAAGCATTATGAAGTCTCAAAAGAATATAAAACTAGACAAAAGTCTGGTTCATTTCCTATTTTTTATCATCTGAAAAACTCTAGCCAACATGTTCAGACCACCATGGACTCCACGATAACAGAGAATTCAGTATGAGTCTATTCCAAATCCCAGCGATTTTTGAAAATACTAGAAGGCACTCAAGGTAACAAATTATTAACTAGAATAGACTTCCATTCATAAGACTACAAGCAAGAATATTACACAGATGGTCTAGTTCACCCATTAAGACACTGAGAACCATGTGTGCCTACATGCAACTCATTTCAGTTTTTCGTGCAGGGACTTCTATAAGGATGAAAACACATTGATATCTTATCCTAGCACTAAATAGAAATGGAACTACTTTTTGGTCATGTGAAACTAAAGATTTTAATGATTGCACTATACTATGCTTTGAAGGAGAAAAAAATCTAGTTTATGAAGATATTACTTCTTAGCTATGTGATCATGAACTCATTTCATATCTATAAAATATGAGAAGTTTTTCCTATCTCTAAAATATAAAGAGCACCTATTTCATACAGTGGCTATGAAGACTAAATGAAAAGATCTATAAAGTACTTAGCATAGTATCGGTCATGCAAAAGTGTTCAATAATTTATACTTGTTTTGAAGATAACTCAAACTGGAATCGATCACAAAACACAGAAAGTACAGTAACATTAATTCAAATGCTACAGTTTTAGTGTTTTAAATAATCAAGACATGGGGGATTGACTAAATTTCTTTGCTCTATGAAAAATTACCAATTAAATTAATATATAAACAAGATTGAAGGAGGGAGAGTTATCTATCTGATTTCAACATTTGGCATCTACTTGCCTAGCAATTCATTCCCTGTTTTGGAGAACCTGTGCCCAATACAAAGTAACTGGTCCTCAGCTTTCATGGAGTTAGTAAATAGCTCTAATACAAGGCAGGAAGCAGTAAGTGTTCAGACAATCATTTGATGTTTCCCTACTCTTAAGTATTTTACGTATACACACAGTTAATTCTCATTTATTTTTCATAGCAATCACCCAAAAGGTATGTACTGTCTAACCATATTTTAGAGTTGAGCAAAGTGAAACCATACAAGGTGTGTTTGTCACCAAACTCAGTGTTCCTTTCCCATCCTGCCACTTTAAATAAAAGAGATGTTAAGTCAAAAGAGAAACATTACTTTTGGTTTGGTCAGAGCAGGATGGATCGAAGTCAGCTTCATGAAGGAGAAATAATTTGAGTTGTGTTCTGTAGGAGAGAATGAATTTGAATATACAGATGCCACAGAAGGAAGGTCAGCAGAGAAAACAGCATAGACAGCTGGAAAGGGGCATATACAGGGATCAGCAGGTGGTTCCAGGATGTGAAGAGCAGATGAACAGGGTAAAAAGTGGCTATTCGTAGACAAGAAAGATAACCGTGGGCAGCAAAACATATGACTGTGGCTGGGCATGGTGGCTCATGTCTGTAATCCCAGCACTTGGGCAGGCCGAGGTAAGAGGACTGTTTGAACTCAGGTGTTTAAGACCAGCATGGTCAACAGAGTGAGACCTCATTTCTACTAAAAATCAAAAAAATTAGCCTGGTGCAGTGTCACATGCCTATAGTCTGAGACACTTGGGAGGCTGAGGCAGGAGGACCACTGGAGGCAGGAGGACCACTGGAGGCAGGAGGACCACTGGAGCCTGGGAAATAAAGGCTACAGTGAACTATGATTGTGCCACCGCACTCTAGCCCAGGCGACAGAGCAAGACCCTGTCTCAAAATCAATAAACAAATGACTGAATCCACCACTAAAGCAGGAATGGAGGAGGAGAGCAGCTGAGATCAGCATGTTCATGAATTGCCTTGTGTTAACTATAATTACTTGACCAAAAAGTCCAGGCTCCAGATATTGATACACAATTACACATTTAAATGGTCTTGCCTTTCAGTCTTCCTAATTTTCTCTAATATTGCCCAATTTTCTTTTTCAGTTCCTTCATCCTTCAACTTTTTCCCATTAATAGGCTCTTCTTTCATCTCATAGTGATCTAAGTCGTCTATATCCTGCAAAAAGAAGAAAAATGTTAGCTTATTGAACCTATTTTTCTTCAGCAGTTTCTCATGCCAAAAGTTAAATTATTCTTGACTCAATGGGGGACAATAAACAGAATATATCTATCCTATGGGGAGAGAGAAAAAGCCCCACATTCCATTCAAGAGGCTCTCACCTTTTATATCTTATATATTATTTAAAAGTTAGACTCTGGGTAAAGCAGATTTAAAAGCTTTACAAAGTCACAACTATAACAAAATAAACCATCATTTTTTTATTTACTTCTTTATTCAATTTATTTTATTTTTTTAAGATAGAGTCTCACTCTGTCACCCAGGCGGGAGTATAGTTGGGCAATCTCTGCTCACTGCAACCTCTGCCTCCCAGGTTCAAGTGATTCTCATGCCCCAGTCTCCTGAGTAGCTGGGATTACAGATGTACACCACCAAGCCCAGGTAATTTCTTTGTACTTTTAGTAGAGACAGGGTTTCACCATGTTGGCCAGTCTAGTCTCAAACTTCTGACCTCAGGTGATCCGCCCACCTCAGCCTCCCAAAGTGCTGGGATTACCAGCGCGAGACACCACACCCAGCCAAGCCATCTTTTAAATCTCCTCTTAGGAGGCACCTTTGAAACAGTGTAGCAGCAGGTGTCAAGAACCTTAACTGTCCATAGTTTGTTCCAGAAACTCAAATTCTAGAATTGTATTCCAAGAAACCAGTCTAAGATGTAAACACAAATTTAGGCATAAGGATACCTGTTTCAACCTTGCAACCACAAAAACACAAAATCTGCATGTGCAAAAATAGCAAAACAGTTAACTCCATTAACTATTAAGAGGCCACCAAAATACCAACACAGCATAATTTCTCCTGTATCAAAAAACTTTGAAATGAAAAATGGAATACACAAAGGAATAGAAAGAATTTCAATTATGCTGAAATAAGCACAGAAAAAGACCAGAAGAACTTATATTGAAAGGTTAATTTCAATTAATTTTTGTTGTTATCTCTGGAGACATTTGGCGCTTTCCCCTAATTTCCAAGTTTATGATTTTATGTAGTAAGCATCTATTGACATTAATAACTAAAATATAAGTTAGAGAAAGAATTTTATCTCAGGTGCTCAGAAGGCTGAAATAGAAGAATCGTTTGGGCCGAGGAGTTTGAGGCTGCAGTAAGTTATGATCATGCCACTGCACTCCAGCCTGGGTCACAGAGACCCTATCTCAAAAAATAATAATAATTTAAAGATAATTTGAATAATACCCCCCAGAACAACATCTTTATTCACATCACCCTGCTGCCTCCATTCCCATACTATGTTCCTACATATATACAAATACATGCAGAATTGTTTAAATCCTAACTTTGTTCAATTACCTTATTTTTCTACTTCAATTGCCAAAATCTCTAAAGGAGTATTTATATTTATCTCGATTTTTTTTCCCAAGCTGGCCAATTCACTGATTTCTAGATCAGATTCCTGTCTACCACCACTCAAATTCTGCCCATGACTCTGTACTTCATGGAGCTCCCTTCTTCCTGTGTGCACCTTTCAGCCCTGATCTTCCATCCTACGCTTGTTTTCCTCACAATGCTTACAAATGCCTTTGGCCTGTATTTCCACCTGTACCTTCAACCTCAGTCATGTTCCCATCCACAAAATTTCTCCACCTAAATATTAATCAGCACATCCCAAACAGAATTCAACATATCTTTCTAAAACAATATTCTCAGCACACGATTCCCTGATAAAGGCCTTCCTATCAACAATCACACCAAATAGAAACATGCCTGTCTTGAATTCAAGACTTTTAACCATCTGCCTTTTCTGGCCAATCTTACTTTCCATGACTTAACACATCAACCTTCCTTCTCAAAAGAAACATATCCAATGAACCCAAACACACCAGGTCCAAGGTTGTTCTGGGCCTGTTTCCACGTTATTTTAGGAGCCTAGAATATCTGCGTTTCACCTGTCCTAATCTGACATCTCCAAAGTCCAGTCTCCTGCCTTTCTAGATTTCTCTCAAAGTTGCAGTCACGTGTTTATTATCTTGTGAAGGGAAAATGAAAGGGTTCGTGAACCTTAGTACAATGGCCGCCTGACACACGGAAAAGGTTTGATGTTTTCATGCAGTTTATTCCACCTAAAATAAACTGCATAAAAACATTAAAACAAACTCTTATTCTACTTGGACAATTTTAAGAAGTATTTTACTCCCAGAATCATAAAACAAGCCTACAGCCAGGCACAGTGGCACATGCTTGTAATCCCAGCACTTTGGGAGGCCGAGGTGGTGGATCAACTGAGGCCAGGACTTCAAGACCAGCCTGGGCAACAGAGCGAGACTCAAACTCCACAAAAATTAAAAAATAAAAAATAAATTAGCTGGATGTGGGGCACCCACCTGTAGTCCCAGATACTCAGAAGGATCACTTGAGTTCAAGGTTACAGTGAGCTGTGCCCGCGCTACTGCACTCCAGCCTGGGTGACAGTGAAACCCTGTCTCAAAAAACAAACAAGCAAAAACAATCCTACAACACTACTTCTTTAGTTCAGAAGCACTCTAAAGTATATTTTAGATTAATAATTTCCAAACCAAGAAAATGAAAGTCTAAATTATAAGACCCCAAACAGAAAAAGTCTTTTAAAACAATCAATACCATGGAATTCACATACCTTCTATTTGGTCAAAGAAGAGACACAGATCTTTGTTGTGAGGTTTGAATTTAAATGCAAAGCTTCAGAGCCTGAAAACCTCTAAAATTATACCCATGACTGACAACTGGCCTAGGCTCAATGTCTTTGGAATTTGCTGTACTAAATTTGCTACTGTTGGAATGTATTCCCTCCAAAATTCAAGTGTTGCCAATGTGATGATATTAATAGGTAGGACTTTGAAGAGGTGATTAGGCCAACAGGGCTCCTGCCTCCTTAATGGGATTAAGTCCCTTACAAATAAGGCTTCACACATTGGACTAGCTTGCTCTCCTGCCCTTCTGCCTGCTACCACATGAGAATGCAACAAGAAGACCCTGAGACACCAAATGTTGATATTTTCATCTTGGATTTCCCAGACTCCAGAACTGTCAGAAAATAAATGACTGTTCTTTATAAATTACTCACTCTCTGCTATTCTGTTACAACACTATAAAACAGACTAAGACAAATTTCTTTGATGATTTTTCAACAAGAGACAGTTTCACTACTTCTGGTGAGTAGTACCTAAAATATTCTCAAACTCTCCTTCTGTGGAAACATAAAATTTTTTAAACTCAGTAGTTCCTCTTCCAAAAACTAACCAAATACAGGTTAAGAACTGATTAGTATTAAATATAATTTTAGTGCTAAAAGTTAAGAGCTTTTGTTTTCCAGAAAATCAAATACAAGAATTCAGATAAAACAGTTTGCTCAAAGGCATATCATGAGTTAGAGGTAAAGACAAAATTTATAAATTACATTCCATTCCAAATACAATGTGCTTTCAATTATTGCACTTTAGTAGTAGTTTATAAAGGAGATAAGAGAATTACTCAAATGTTCAAAAATGAAGATATTTATAATTTATTTTATTTTGAGACAGAGTCTCTCTCTTGTCACCCAGACTGGAGTGCAGTGGCACGATCTTTGCTCACTGCAACCTCCGCCTCCCAGGTTCAAGCGATTCTCCTGCCTCAGTCTCCCGAGTAGCTGGGATTACAGGTGCCCACCACTATGCCTGGCTCATTTTTGTGCTTTTGGTAGAGACAGAGTTTCACCACGTTGGCCAGGCTGGTCTCGAACTCCTGACTTCAGGTGAGCCATCCGCCTTGGCCTCCCAAAGTGCTGGGATTACAGGCGTGAGCCACCTCACCCAGCCAAAATGTCATTCTTATATAAAATACCTACTTCAGCCATCTCTTCTTCCTTTTCTTTTGAAGTCACTTCTTCCGTTGTCCTATTCTGAAATAGAGAAAGAATCTGCCAGGGCTACACAGAACAAGTATGCACAGGTTGAGTACATTAGAAGACTGGTGTCATAGCTTTAGGGACAAACTCTCAACCATCTGTCACTGCAGTCCCACTACCAGAGAGCTTATTAAAATTAAAATTTTCATTTTGAAATCCAACATTGATTTGACAAAGAACAGTTCTCAGCTTTTAAAAATAAAACAATTTTGAACAATTCAACTTAATGGGTGCCTTAGGAATAAAGAAAAGCAATCAGTCAAATACAAAGCAAAACTGAAAAAAAAAATTAAAACATAATCTAATTTAAAATAAGGAAACATTTTACTTATATGGCTATGTGCATAAAATCAAAGGCTTATTTTGTTTAAAATAAATCTCCCAAACTATCAATTCCTTAAAATAGCTACTTTTTTAACTTTGAAAAGCCTGAATCACCACATAAATTCAATTGCCTTACATTTTAATAGGTCAGATGTGTTACTTATAATAGACACTTCCCAAAACTAAGAATTATGACATGATTACCACCTCACTATAAGGCAAATTTTCTTTCAAGAAACTTGTAATTTACTATCAAATATCTCTCTAAAAGACACAATTTACCAATTAACACAAATTACAATTATCAAGTTCAGAAATGAACCTAATGATTTTTTAGGAAGTGCCTTCATACCCAGTTTGGTCAAAGTTCAAAAGACAAGCTTCCTGGCCAGGACACAGCATATAAATGCATCTTTAACCAGGCCAGTTCAGGTTAGAACCCAGAATATGTAAAAGATCAAGAAACTAGGATCCAGAAATCAAGACCAACAAAGGTCTCAGGAGTATCCAAGTATCTGTTATTAGATACTCTGCTGGAATAATTCTCAAGAAAAACAAACCCATGATTGCAGAGGGCATGAGAACTCCTCTGGATGAGCCAGCTGGAGAATGTCATGTAGACAAACATTTCCATGCAGAATTAACTTATATTTCCTTTAAATCTGCATCTCTTTAGACATTCTTTGTTTTCTAAAAACTAAATGGAAAAAAGAAGCAGGCAGCAGCTTCCAAAATGTAATTCGCCCCTTCTTCATTTCCCTACATTGTTATATTCCAAATCCAATTATTCTGGGTATCTAAAGAATATATACCCAGCCTCAAAGTCACAAAGAGTTTGGTTACATCAGTGGTCGAAAGAACATTTTTGAGATGCTAATTTTAAAGCCTACCCAAAGAATCTGTTTTGCAAATGTTCTCTGAGGTGATTCTCAAATACATCTGGTTCTGTCACCACTAGCCCAGTTACTATCCTTCATTTTACACATGAGAAAGCTGAGCCCCTACCCCCTCAAAAACGGGAAGTAATTTAATCAAAACAAAAAGTGATTTAGGGCTGTGAAATCTTAAGATTAATTTCATTTCAAGCTATGGTCTGGTCCTCTTTCCAAAACCCCACTGAAATGACATAATTTTATAAAAGACACTAAGTCTGCTGCAGCAGCAGAAAAATAACAAATATAAAAAGAATACCCTTAGTGAACCAAAACTATAAGGACATGCTGGAAGATACAAAGCAGATGGAATCAGACTGCTGGGCTCAAGAAAGCCACAAACCCAATCCAAATAACGGAGGGACCACTTTTGTTTGAAGAACCATTCTTCACAACACTTGTCCCAACTATAGTTGGTAAGGATCACTCAGCTAATAGGAAGCCTATCTTGAAGGTCTCTTACTATGACTGTCAAAACCAGAGAGAAAAGACAGAATGTTTTCAATATAACTCAATGCAGTAGCAAAATCTTATAACAGACTCTGCCTCTTCCTGCTAGCTCAGGAGCTAGAAAGCTCACCGGCCAGCACCTCCCCATCCTCATGCCACAGGAAGAGCACAGGTCTGCAAACCAGGAGGGGGAGGCCACAGCAGAAAAGAGTGACAATTCTGAAGACACTCATAATAACTGATACTGATCAAAGGTATACCTCATCTATAAATGAACAGATAACCATGTATCATCAGAGAGTTGAAGAAAATTAGCAACCTGAAAGGAAGGTGCCAAGTCAAAGAAGCACAAATGATCTGAAGCACTGCTAATGAAGGAAATAAACAGAATTGTAAAACCTAATTGGAATCTTTAGCAGTAATTGAGAAGATACTGTATCCACAAAATACAAAACAGATTACCATGCAAAAGATAATTCTAGGAGGTAAAAAATAAGACCCCCCCCCCAAAAAAAAAGAAAAAAAAAACTGTAGAAGGGCCAGAGCACAATGGACTTGACTCAGCAAAGCATTTACAGTGGCTTATGTCTATAATCCCGGTACTTTGAGAGGCTGAGGCAACCAGATCACGAGGTCAGGAGACAGAGACCATCCTGGCTAAAACATGGTGAAACCCTGTCTCTACTAAAAATACAAAAAAATTAGCCAGGCATGATGGCACACATCTGTAGTCCCACCTACTCAGGAGGCTGAGGCAGGAGAATCACTTGAACCCGGGAGGCGGAGGTTACAGTGAGTCGAGATCGCGCCACTACTCCCCAGCCTGGGTGACAGAGCGAGACTGTCTCAAAAACAAAAACAAAAACAAAAACCAAAACCACCAAATTGTGATGTTCCCTTAGAACAGAGAAAAAAAGCAGATTGAAGGAAAAAACAGCAGAGATGTAAGTAAAAGAATAGTTAAGGGACATGGAAGATATAGAAATCTAACATTCATCCAGAGAATGGAAGAGAATAAAAAGAAAGAAAGAAGACAGATACTGCTGAGCTGAAGAAAGACATTAGAATATTAAGTGACTCTGAATGCCCAAAGGAATACTGAAGGCTGGACACAGTGGCTCATGCCTGTAATACCAACACTTTGGGAGGCCAAGGCAGGAGGATCACTTGAGCCCCGGAGTTCAAGACCAGACTGGGCAACATGGTAAAAACTCATCTCCACGGAAAAAAATTTAAAATTAGCTGTACATGGTGATGCACACCTGTAGTCCCAGCTACTCAGGAGGCTGAGGTGGGAGGACTGCTTGTGCCCAGGAGGTAGAGGATGCAGCAAGCTATGATCACACCACTGCACTCCACACTCCAGCCTGGGCAACAGAGCAAGACTCTGTCTCAACAAAACAAAACGAAACAAACAAACAAAAAAAAACAAAAAAGGAATACTAAAAAGTGAAACTTCCACACTTTACACTTACAGAGAAAATCATCCTAACTACCAGAAAGAACTAAGAATCAGACAGATATCAGATTTTTCATCTGTAATAATAAACAGCAGAACATAAAAGGGTAAAGACCTGGAAATAAACTCAATTATGACCTCAGAATTCTATATCTAGCTCCATTCATACAGGAAGCCTATCTGTGTATGTTTGCCTCCGGATTCTCCACACTGATATGGATGGACTACTTTAAACAGAGTCAGATATTTATTGAACAAATGATAACAGACAGCAAGTTCATGGAACACTCTCCATACACACCCACACAAACACTTTCTAGGAAAAAAAAAAAAAGCCCAGGATATTATTCAGGGATATACCTGAGGAGCAGAGAGCAGGAGACATAATACAGAAGTAGCAATAAGCAAAGACAACAGTAACACCAATAGTGAAGTGTAAATGATTGCTGATAATCTAGCTGAAAGGTCACAGGCCATACTCTCTGACCATACTGATGCACTAAAAATAATTTAAAAGCCACCTGAAAATGCCTTTTTTTTTTTTGATACGGAGTCTCACTCTGTCGCCCAGGCTGGAGTGCGATGGCGCAATCTCGGCTCACTGCAACCTCCGCCTCCCAGGCTCATGCCATTCTTCAGCCTCCCAAGTAGCTGGGACTACAGGCGCCCACCATCATGACCGGCTAATTTTTTTGTATTGTTAGTAGAGACGGGGTTTCACCATATTAGCCAGGACAGTCTCGATCTCCTGACCTCATGATCCACCCGCCTCGGCCTCCCGAAGTGTTGGGATTACAGGTGTGAGCCACCATGCCCGGCGAAAATACTTTTTAAAAAGTTTTTTTTTCTTAGATAACTCTTGGGTAAGAGAAGAAATTGATCCTCATGTGTCAGTCATCCAACCCCTAAGTATGTGCCCCAGAGAAATGCTGGCACAGGGGTACCATGAAATACAGACAAGAATGATCATAGCAGCATTCACTGTTCCTAATAACACTGGAAACAACCCACATGTCTGTATCTAGTCAAGGGGATAAATGGTATGGTGTATTCAAACAATGGAGTAAATACAGCAAAGCAAAAGAACGATAGCTACGCACAATAGGAACAAATTTCACATACAATATTGAGTACAACAAAGATCTGAAAAAATATATACTATGATTTTCGAATCAAACAAAAGGCAACACTACACTGTATTGTTCAAGGATGCATACGTGAGTGATAACACTAGAGAAACATAAGGCAAGATGAGTGTACAGAGGCACGGCGATCAGGAAGCAGCCTGCAGAAGGTTTCTGTAGTGCAAGCAATGTGCCTTCTCTTCACCTTGGTGCTGGCTAGGTGTTAGTTCCCAAATACTCACTCTAACTATATGTTACACTAAGCTTACGTTTCACATAATTTCAATACATGTCATACCTCACAATAAAAAGTTTCAATAGTAAGAGCAATGTGAACACAGGATGCAATAAAATGACTTAGAAAATACAAAGTATTTAGAAAACAGATTTTAAAACTTGTGCAATAAAGTCAAACAGCACCCAAAGAAAATATATACCCTTACGCGTTTGTTTAAAAAGCAATTTAAATTACATTGATCCACTAAATTAGAAAAAGCAAAATAAACAAAAAGGGGAATTAATTAAGACATAAGGAAAACGTGAAAAAAAACCCCACTAGATTTAAAAAATAAAACTACAGGAGGATTCTTTCAAAAGACTAAGATAATAAAACAGTCAAGCTTCTGATAAGTAATCAAGATAAAACTTTGAAGAGAAAATGGCATATAGCCACATGTGAATATGATGCAAAAAGTGAAAACTTTACACATCTTTACAATACCTTACAAGTATGGATGAAGTGTTCATTTCTTTTAAGAATCTACAGTTATGAAAACTAACTGAAGAAGTGGAAAATCTGGAGACTAATACACAGAAGGAGGAAAAAGACAAAGACTTGGCCTCCAAACTGGATGTTTATTTAAACCAGGGATTGTCAGCCTCAGCAATATTGATATCTTGGGCCAGACAATTCTTTGTGGAGGGTTCCCCTGGCATGTTGTGGGACATTTAGTAACATCCTCTCTACCCACGGAATGCCAATAAGACCTCCCGACCATGACCAGCTGTGACCACAAAAATGTCTCCAGATATTTCCAGACGTCCCATGGGAGGGCAAAATATTCCTGCAGTTGAAAATTAATGTATAAACTAGATCTACATCCTTGGTCTTAGAAGAAAGATGTAAATCTTCCCAAGATAGCCCTGCATATCCTTGATACTGAAATGAAATAAGAGCCTTAAAGGAAACAAACAAAACTTTAACCTTATTTAATACAGAAGTAAAAATGCAAAAAATAGAATATTACCACAGCCGTTCTAACAGTGTTTATTATAGGAATGCAAGGATGATTCAAAATTAGGAAAATTTCATCAGGTAATTCACAAATTATATTTCTCCATAGAATTGTAGGCACAATCATGAAAAACAAGGTAGCTCTATAAGCATTAAGTCCAAGTGATATTCAATGACAAACACAAGTTTCAGATGTCATACAGAAAAAAACTGAACACTGAACACATATTTCCACTATCTACTCTTTGTCCTGAGTCTCTACTAGAAATACAGTGAAGAATAAACATTATATAAACACACAATTACAAAAAAAAAGGAATGGGGTTACCAACAGAAGAGAATTCACCTACATTAGACAATGACAGTAAATGGAAAATGGTTGATTAATGAAGCAAAGCAAACAAAGGTAGAGGTCGGGGGATACCAATTACAAGGAGGCTAATTTGTCCCACAGCAACCTGGAAAGATTCTAGACTCAGACACCAGGTACCCCCGAGAGTGGGACTGATAGGCAAGACTGAAAACAAACATTAACCAGAAGCCTATATAGAGAACACATTTTCCAG
>NW_012099388.1:181613-183279 GCF_000951045.1 Mandrillus leucophaeus | reverse complement strand
TCTCTACTAAAAATACAAAAATTAGCCAGGTATAGTGGCACATGCCTGTAATCCCAGCTACTTGGGAGGCTAAGACAGGAGAATTGCTTGAACCCAGGAGGCAAAAGTTGCGGTGAGCCAAGATCACGCCATTGCATTCCATCCTGGGCAACAAGAATGAAACTCCGTCTCAAAAAAAAGACTGCAAATGATAAGCAAC
Organism: Mandrillus leucophaeus; assembly: GCF_000951045.1. Taxonomy (NCBI): domain Eukaryota; kingdom Metazoa; phylum Chordata; class Mammalia; order Primates; family Cercopithecidae; genus Mandrillus; species Mandrillus leucophaeus. The sequence continues at coordinate 183,080 of NW_012099388.1, read as the reverse complement.
ACAGAATACATATTTAAAGAAAGGCTTTAAAAAGAAAAATAAGACCAAAATAAACTAAGAAAAAAATTTATTAAAGAACAAAGAGATGCAAGGGAGAAGACAAAAGAGTATCAAAATCACTTCATAAAGACACTTGTGAATGTATTAGATGAATAAAACAAAATAGAATATGAATAAGGAATAATCAGAGAAGAAAAAGTTCTTAGAACTCAGGGTTCATCTTGGGAGTTGATCCCCAATGAGCCACACCTCCTGTCACCATGTCCTTGAATAGGCTCATCCCACAGTGAATCTGGGTTGGCCCCAAGACTCACTTTAACCTAGAGAATTTGGTAGAAATGACACTGGACCTGCTCCAGGTCTAAGCCTTAAGAACACCTGGCAGCTCCACTTGTGTGCTTCTGGAAGCCAAAAATAACAATTGGCTATCCTCTTGGAGAAAGACAAGCCACATGAAGAGGCCCGAAAGGATGAGATGCTATGCAGAGAGGAAGGCCATATGAAGAAACACCAAGACAGCAGACCTGTGGGTGAAGAAGCCATCTCAGACACTCCACTGCAGCTGAGCATCCAGATGATCGGTCCCTGACACCATCTAACTGCACAGTGAGAGACGCCAAATGAGACCAGCAGAAAAACTGTCCAGCTATCCCCAGTTAACCCACCTGGTACTGACAGATAGACAAATGTGCAGTTTTATGCCACTAAGTGTTGGGAAAATTGGTTAAGCAACGATTAATAACCAAAACAAAACTTAAAGTTATGGTTGTGCAAAGAAAATTTCCTGAAAGTTCAAAGATAAGAAAAATATTCCAGAACTTAAAATGTAAAAAAAAAATTAGAAATAACGTGAGATACAAGACTCAAGACAAGAGGACTAAAATCCAATTAATGGACACTTCAAAATGAACAAATAAAATGGAAAGGAGAAAGTTAACAAAAAGATGACAAGATTCAAGATTCCAACTTTGAAAGAGCCTATTCAAGCACAGACATAGATTTTTTTAAACTGTATACTAAAGGGGTCAGATTACACAATATTTTATGCCTTACTTTTTAATTTAATATATCTTAGGAGTTTGCACATGCTCTTATGGAAAGACTGCCTGTGTTTTTTTGGTCTACAACAGAATATTCTGTTATAAAACTACACTATAATTTTTATTTAACCGACTACTGGTGGACATCAAGAATGGAGGAATGTTTCAACAAGGGAACAATCAACAGTATCAAAATACTACAGAGGGGTCAATTTGGGGACTAAGAGGGGAGCCACTGGATTTGGCAACTAGGAGATAAATTTTAGCGCAACGATGAAGGCAGAATCCAGATTATAATAAGCTCAGTGAAAAAATGGTGAAGACATGTAGCTTATTCTCTCAAGAAATTAGGCTATGATAAACTGGCAGAGGCTGTAAGAGTAGGAGGTGAGTTGTTTTCTCCTTCACGTAAATATATTTACTTTTT
>NW_012099388.1:170096-176669 GCF_000951045.1 Mandrillus leucophaeus | reverse complement strand
AACAGAGCTTTTAACCAGTAATCTTAAAAATTGTTTTTCTCAGTTGGTTCCTTTGGATATTTTTAGGTAAACAATCATGTCAACTGAAAACAATGATTGTTATTTTTCTATAAAGACTATGACATCATGGGAAAATACAATAAATGCTTTTTAAAAGAATATAAAACTATAGAGATTATGATCTCAACTATTTAAACATATGTATAAGGGTTATGTATTTTACTAGCAAAAAATATATATATATTGGTGGAAAATAGCCATCATGTCAACAGTGGCTATATTAGGTAGAGAAATTATGGGATACTTTAATTTGTTTTCTTTTTTCTTTTCTGTATTTTACTAATTTTCTCAACAATGGTTACTTACGAGTTTTATAATAAAAAAAGTTTGTAAAATTTTTGCAACATAGAAAGTTATACTTCTTTATATACTAAAAACAAAAATAAAACTTTCTATTTGGATACCTTTGACTTTTACTGCAGACTTACAGACCTGTGAAAGAAAAGACAATTCCTTCCCACTAGTTCTGGTGTCATTTTCCCCATCTCTTCCTTCACTTCTACCTTGGTCTTTTTTCTACTTCCCACCTTGGCTAGTGGTCTCTACTCAAAATGCTTGCTTAGCTTAATGGTTAGAATTCAGGGTAAAAGAATTCCCGAATTCCTAATCTAAACTAAGGTTATACATGTGGGAAATAATAAATACTACCTTATTTACCAGGTAGCACATAAGATTTGGAGGACTTAAAATACCCAGACTTTAATTCCTCTAAGATTATAGTTACTAATCATGCTTTTATATAATATTATCACTTAACATTTAATTTCTAAATATCATGTTCATGAGGAAAAGAGAAAATAGCTTGGCTTCTTTCCTCACCAAATTGTTGTTCTTAGTATCTTCTAGACGTTCTAGAACTGACATCAGATTTGGCTCATCAGAGTCCACAAACCATATCGGTGAAGAAGATGAATAGGATTCCTGTTTAACACAGAGACACCTATGTTAAACATTTACATACAGACTAACCCAAATATGCAATTAAACCACACCATTAAATGGCAAGATGACCATGGATGTAAACAAAACACATGTGGGAAAAAGGCAACACACGTAAACCCACGTGAGGAACTGGACTTCTGAGACAGCCATTCTTTACATAGCACTGTCTGCTGCTACAGCTCATAGAAGTCAACAATTTTCTTCAACACTGGCAGGCAGCCTCTAAATGGCCCTGATCACCCTCACCTCCTGCCATTCACACCCTTGTAAAATTCCCACTCCTGGACCTAGTGACTCACTTCTAACAAACCAAATACAGCAAAAGTAATAACATCACTTCTGAGATTAGGCTACAAGGAGACTACGATGCCTGCTTTGGTCACCCTTCTCCTGCTCTTTCCATTGCTCCCTCTGATGGAAGCCAGTTGCCATGTGATGAGGTGCCCTATGGAGAGGCCCACATGGCAAGGTATTGTAAAAGGCCTCCAACCAATGGCCATCTAGAAACGGAGGCCCAGTCCAACAGCCTGAGATGAATCCTGCCAACATCTACACGAGTGAGCTTGGAGAAGGATTCTCTCCCTATCCTGCCTCATGATGATCACTGCCGCCACCAACACCTTCACTGCCTAGTAAGAGGCCAAACCAGTGAACTCAAGGTAAACTGCACAGAATCCTGACCCACAGAAACTGTGAGATAATGTTTGTTGTTTTAAGCTGCTAAATTTGTTACAGAGCAATCGACAACTAATTCAAACACCATAAAATTCTAACATTTTATTCTATCACACAAACCAAGTAATACCAAGAAAAGCCATTACTATACATATATTTTCAGAACACATTTACATGTGATTTTTTAAAAAGTGAATGGACTAAGCATTATGTGCTTTCACCCACTAACATTTACTCTGTTACTTTGTACTGTTTTCTATTACAAATTGAGGAGGATCCATTATTATATATTAGCTTCAGAAGAACCAGGATCAAGTCATGGAAAACAATTTCACACAAACAACTTTAGGAAACACTGCTTTGAAAACTGTAATCTGAAATACAGCTGAAGCCACAGAAACCAAATATTTACCAAAGGTTCTTTTAAATTTTTTTAAAGCTGGCTGGGCATGGTGGCTCATGCCTGTAATGCTGGCTCTTTGGAAGGCCGAGGTGGGTGGATCATGGGGTCAGGAAATTGAGACCATCCTGGCCAACATGATGAAACCCTGTCTCTAATAAAATAAAAACAGTTAGCCAGGCATGGTGGAGGGTGCTTGTAGTCCCATCTACTTAGGAGGCTGAGGTAGGGGTATCACCTGAACCTGGGAGGCGGAGGTTGCAGTTAGCTAAGATCATGCCACTGTACTCCAGCCTGGTGACACAGCAAGGCTCTGTCTAAAAAAAAAAAAGAAAGAAAGAAAAAAAAAGAAAAAGAAAAAGAAAAAGAAAAAGAAAAACAAGTTGTATTGAAGGACATCAGTAACAGTGTATCTCTTCAATAATGGTTTATTTTACTATTCTCATTCTTTTCATTCCTCTCTTACAGTGTCCCAAATCTCTTTATAGGCTAAAAGAAACTCTTCAGAATTAATCCTATTCTTAAAGAACACCAGTTACTGAGTATTGCATTTTCTTCTTCAAATTCTTCAGCATACATTGAGAATACACCATATGGACCATTTTTACGTTTTCAGTTTGGTTTTTTTTTTTTTTTTTTTTTTTTTTGGCTAAAGAAACTGCAACTAGATTTAGGACCTGCTTCTATTAGGTTAGTATTTGTCTAGTAAACTTCAACATAAGCAAAATAAAATATGTGTTGTTGCTCTGGACTGAAACCTCTCAAAACCGTATTTTTAAAATTACAAAAAAAAATTAACTGAAATCAAGTTTTTAAAAACTTTGTAGATGAAAAGATATGATACATAGTACATTTAAGTACCTATTTCAATGGTTCCCAAAGTGCGGCCCTCAAACCCTCAGGTCCAAACTATTTTCACAGGAATACTAACATGGTGACATTTGCTGTAAGTGTGTAAATACAATGGTGGGTAAAAATGCTGGTACTTTAGCACAAACAAAGGCAGTAACACCAAACTACTAGTAGACATGGTATTCTTCCCTATGCACGGGAAAGGTTTAAAAAGGAAGGGTGGGCTGGGCATGGTGGCTCACACCTATAATTCCAGCAGTTTGGAAGGCCAAGGCGGTCATATCACCTGAGGTCAAGAGTTTGAGACCAGCCTGGCCAACATGGCGAAACCCCATCTCTACAAAAAATACAAAAATTAGCTGGACATGGTGGTTGTATGCCTGTAGTCCAAGTTAATTGGAAAGCTGAGGCAGGAGGATTGAGCCTAGAAGGTTGAGGCTACAGTGAGCTGTGATCATGCTACTGTACTTCAGCCTGTGTGACAGAACAAGGCCCTATCTCAAAAATAAAAAGAATGTCTATGATGAAGCAGTGAAAATTTTACATCTTAATCCTTGAATATATCTTTTTAATATTTCAAGTGAGGAAACGGGAAGTATACATGAGCATTCCTACAGACTGCCTGAGAAAAAACCCTCATGTGACTAAGTCATGAAGTGAATTAACCACTTTAATGGAATATCATTTTTACTTCAAAGGATGACTGACAAAAAATGTTATTTCAACTTGGGTTTTGGGAGACATTTTCTCAAAAAATGAGATTCTGTCATTTCAAGAAAAACAACAGACAGGCCATAATAAAATTCAAAAATAAAACTGGTAATAATAAAATTCAAGGTTTTGACCAAAAAATTAGAATTTTAGAAAACTTATATCCACCATCGCTTTCCAAAAGTATTCTGAGGTTGATGGTGATATTGATGAATGTATTTTGATACTGTATAATCAAATGTATCAACATATAGAAGATCTCAGTGAACCATTATTTTCAAAATGACCAGTGCATGATGTTATAATATCATGCCAGGGTAAAAAAAGATCCAAAGTTCAAGAAAAAACAGGTTTTGATAGAGTATCAAAAAAGAAGCCAAGACAACATGGCAAAACCCTGTCTCTACAAAAAATTAGCCAGGTGTAGTGGTACACACCTGTAGTCCCAACTACTCTGGAGGCTGAGGTGGGAGGATCACCTGAGTCCCCGGAGACTGAGGCTGCAGTGAGCCGTGATCACACCACTGCATTCCAGGCTGGGCGACAGGGCAAGACCCCATCTCGAAAAAAAAAGAAATATCCACAATGATCTAAAATGGCTAGCTGTATGAGATTGGCCTTTGTTCACATTTTTTCAAGCAAATATCACACAACAAATTGATGCAGACACAAATGACATACCAAACATCAAAGAAATTTTCAAAAAATATACTGCTGTGGGCTTAGAAATTTTTTTCATAAAAGCATTTTTAACATACGGTGAGCTTTTAAAGAATAAATATTCCTGATTTAATTTCTAGTGATAAATACCAATTGATATACCCCACATACACCAAAGCTCCTTGGGCCCTCAATATATTTTTAAGAGTATAAAGGAATCCTGACCCCAAAACTTTGAGAACTGCTGCCTTCCCTTCCACTTTCCTTGCTTCCCTAGAATTTCTTCCTTGGAAGAAACATTCCTTTGTCATTCTATGTTAACTTACTTAGTTCCATTGAGGCCAGTTTTGCTACCTCCATTCCATCTTCCCACCTCTGTCTCAACACAAAACCTGACCAAAGGACTCTACCAGCCCACCCCATTTCCAGTGATTAGCTGTCAGGTGAGCTAAGCCAAGCAAATCTGGGTTTTCCCTGAGACTAGACCTCTCTTTCTGGGAGATCTGGAATCACAGGGACAAGGCTGGCCACCTTGGGGTAGTCAGAATTCATCCTGTCTAAACAGGGAGAGTTCAGGCAAGTTTCTAGAAAGCCAAACTACTTTCTAGAAAGTCAAAGATAATTATACTTTCTGCCATGACTGTGAGAATGCCCATTTCATTGCACACTTTCTAACATTTTTACCAATCTGATAAATAAAAGCTGGTACCAAGAAGAAAAAAAGTCCAGGTATGGTGGCTCATGCCTGTAATCCCAGCACTTCGGGAGGCCGAGGCGGGCAGATCACCTGAGGTCAGGAGTTCGAGACCTGCCTGGAAAACATGGTGAAATCCGTTCTCTACTAAAAATGCAAAAATTAGCCAGGAATGGTGGCAGGTGCCTGTAATCCCAGCTACTTGGGAGGCTGAGGCAGGAGAATTGCTCGAGCCTGGGAGATGGAGGTTGCAGTGAGCCAAGTTCACGCCATTGCACTCCAGCCTGGATGACAAGAGCAAGGCTTCATCTCAGAAAAAGAGTTTCCATACAATATAATTTGTTCCATCTCTAGAAAGCAATTCAGTAATGAGAACTGAAAGCCACCACTTGGAAGGTTTTAAGGATTTAGCTCTACCTATTGATGTCTAAAACATTAGTTAAGACAGAAAAACACACATATACACACACAAACACACACACACACCCTCCCCCCGCTATATATTCAGTACCAAGAAACATGACTGACTTGATGGTACAGTCATCCAACACAAAGCACACAGTAACTGAAGGCACTGTAGAGGAGTAACTTCTGACACGGATCTACAATATTGTTGAGTGAGAAAGCAGATTACAAAAACAAATCTGATTTTGTAAGGGAGAGGAAACACATACAAACGTAGGAGAAAAGAGATGAGCAAAGGACTGGAAAGATACAAAATTCTGATAGTGGTACATTCTGAGTGGTAGAATTATCAGTAATATTTTCTAGTTTTGCCTAAACATTTTCCAAATTTCTTAAAATAAGAAGTTTTTGTTATCCATATTATAAACTATCCATCACCCCAGGAAACTTCACCTTGAGCACAAACTCTACAACATGTTCAAAGTTTGTTCAGCTAAATATTTAAGAGACAATCTACTTTGAAAGACATCTAAAGTGATGACCAATATTTAAATCTATGCATTAACATTTTTCAATCATAGGCTTTAAATTTTGTAATTTTGATAAGGTTAAGCTTTATATCCATCTTGAAAATATAAGTTTTCTATTTGTCTTTAAAATATGACTTACAATATGCCAGTTTTTAAACAGTGAATGATACTTAAAAATTGCAATATAAACTCAGGCAGTGTTCCTTACATAGAATATTTAAGTGCTTCTAACACTGTTCTTTTTCACCTGTTATGAAAACACAGAACAATTTTCTAAGCATCCAATTATTCAGGTCCTTTGTTTCTCCTCTGTTCTGTTAGTTTTATAGTAATTTCAAGGTCTGTGAGGATGAAGTTGTCTGTGACAGCTACCACAAAGGTTACTATAAGTGGACAAATTTCAAAGAAGTTTATCACCACTACCATCCCCACCATAAAACTCTCAGTCAAGGGCAACACAATTCAAGGTTAACTAAGAGAATCTCTTTACCTGTCACTGCTTAAGAAAAGGATATTTTGGTCTTATTTAGAAATAACTTTCTGTATCTATTTATCTCCATAAATCCACTGAGACCAAGCAATACTGCCTGCCAGTATGTTCAGTTTTTGTATCTTTCCAAATGTAAGACACAGCTATCTTTTGA
>NW_012099388.1:169242-170046 GCF_000951045.1 Mandrillus leucophaeus | reverse complement strand
TGACCCCTCACCCCTCACCACTGACCCCTGAGCCCGAGGCGCCCCGGGCGCACCCGTTTGGTGGAGAGGTGCACGAGTTCAGAGCGTGCACGCGCCTCTCCCCGCCGCCTCCCCACTCGTCGGAGCGCGACTGGAAAATGCCAAGGGGACATCGAGGCCTTGGCGGAGAGCTGTGTAACGGCCTGCGTGGCTGCTCCCCTTGTAACTGACTCCACCGACCCGTGTCAAACTGCAGCTTAAAAGGGCAACAGCACCACCGCCCCCTCTACCGTCTGGGAAAGGGCGGCCCCCACCCCGCCCCTGAACCCTCACCCCTCACCACTGACCCCTGACCCCGAGGCGCCCTGGGCGCACCCGTTTGGTGGGGGGGGTGCACGAGTTCAGAGCGTGCACGCGCTCCCGGCTGCCCCCTCTATATGCCTGTGTACAGAGTACCTGTTCCCTGTCCTGACTCTCAATGGCCTACACATTAAGAGGTCGCCTGCCCTCAATGGCCCTGAGTTTCTCCTCGTTCAGAGGTTGGATCATCGCCCTCCAGCCCAGCTCCCAGGTCTGGTAGACTCATTGGAGGGACCACCTCTGATTTAGAGGCTGCAGGGAAGACGGGACACCCACCTCCACTGTGCACCCCACCTCCAGGCCCGCAGCAAACGCCATTCAAGCAGCACCGTCCATAGAGAAAGAGGAACCTTGGGCCTCCTCCCGGGCTAGTGTGGCCACAGGTGCTCCAGAGCCAGGGCTGGCCAGGGCTGATAGACTCTACCTGGCTTATCTAACCTGAGCTCCCTCTCCCTGAGCTCCCTC
>NW_012099388.1:162946-164847 GCF_000951045.1 Mandrillus leucophaeus | reverse complement strand
ACCAAGTAGCAAACCCAGAGCCCACAAAAGCAGAGTAAAAATTCTAACACTCAGACAGATAAAAATGCACATGTATCTGTGGGGAAAACAAAGAGAGATCAGCCTGTTACTGTGTCTATATAGAAAGAAGTAGACATAAGTGACTCCATTTGGTTCTGTATTTGAGATGCTGTTAATCTGTGACCCTACCCCCAACCTTGTCCTTGCAAGAGACATGAGCTGTGGTGACTCAAGGTTTAATGGGTTTTGGGCAGTGCAGGATGTGTCTTTGTTAAACAAGTGCCTGAAGGCAGCTTGCTGGTTAAAAATCCTGGGCAATGGAACATCTCGGTGTAAAACCCGATTGTATGCTCTGTTTACTGAGATAGGAGAAAACCACCTTACAGCACAAGGTGGGACTTGCTGGCGGGACTTGTTGGCGCAATGCTGCTAAGAGGTTTATGGAGATGTTTGCATATGGGTATCAAGGCACAGCATTTTCCTTTGAATTTATTCACATCACAGAGATCTTTATCCATATGTCTTACTGCTAATTTTCTCCCTAAAATGATCCTATTGTCCTGCCACTCCCTTATCTTTAAGATGGTAAAGATAATTATCAATAAATACTAAGGGAACTCAGAGACCGGTGCGGCGTGGGTCCTCTGTAAGCTGAGTGCTGGTCCCCTTGGCCCACTTTTTCTTTCTCTGTACTTTGTCTCTGTGTCTCATTTCTTTTCTCAAGTCTCTCGTTCCACCTAACGAGAAATGCCCACAGGTGTGGAGGGACAGGCCACCCCTTCAATATCTCTGTGATCTAAAAAAAATGCTTAAGTATTCAAAGATAGACAGCAATTACAGCTACTGAGAACATCATTGTAAGCAAACTGAGGCAGAGAAAACAAAGGTGCTGATGAGGATTTGAACCACCTAAGCTGCAGAAACCCACTAGATGGTTTCCTAGGTTTCAAGTTGGCATTATCTTTCAGAACGATTTTCTAGAAGAGATCACATAACACTGTTACAAAGGATCTGGAGAAAGGGACCCTGGCTTTACCACTCTGGCTCTCCAGGCATGCTTTACATTTTTCACTTCTTACACTCTCTTTCATATGAAGTTAATTTACAGACTTCCATCAAGCCCTTAGAGACCTTTTTGTACTATCCATGACAAGTTCTTGATGTTATCTCTGCATTTTTGACAAATGCAGTTAATTTACAAGGCAGTTAATATTTTTTGTTCAAGCACAATATAGCTAGAATAGGGTCATATACTCAATAAAACAAATATTTACCAAGCATTTACTGAATGGAAGATAAAAAGCACAAAGCATAATTACAAAATATTCTCCACTGCCACCATAAAAAAATTTTTAAAGGCTTACAGAATACAGCATAACATGAACAAAGCAAAACTAGTAAGGACTAAAGAGTGGAGGAAGGGGATATATCAGCATGAACTAAATATGACCCAGAAGAGCCTTGATGGTCAGACAGGTAAAGACAAATTGGGTAGGGTTAGGGCGTGGCTGTCAGGAGCACATTCTACAGGGGAAAAATGGCTGATACAGAAGCCTGAAAGGAAAAGTGGGCAGAGCACCTGTACAGGACTGTTAACCTGCCGCATCCACGGTACAATGCGCCTTTCCAGAACACAGCAGCAGGCAGCCAGGCCAGGGGGAGAAGGATCGCTCAAACAGCACCAGAGGCTGCATTCCAACTTTTCCTTTGTCAATGAGTCCCTTTTCATTGTTAGTTTCTCCTTAAACATAAAGACAATTGGCTGAACACGCGGGAACAAGGAAATCCTGACTGAAGAATGAGGTCTTTAAACTTAAGGGCCTTGGGTCCAGGCGCGGTGGCTCACACCTGTAATCCCAGCACTTTGGGAGGCAGAGGTGGGTCATTTGAGGTCAGGAGTT
>NW_012099388.1:156056-158466 GCF_000951045.1 Mandrillus leucophaeus | reverse complement strand
AGTGTGGCCACAGGTGCTCCAGAGCCAGGGCTGGCCAGGGCTGATAGACTCTACCTGGCTTATCTAACCTGAGCTCCCTCTCCCTGAGCTCCCTCTCCCCCAGGAGGGTCAGGCAGTGAGATGAAGTGCTAAGAGTATGGAGTTTGGTGTCAGGCAGCCTGGGTTCTAGCCTCACCCACCAACCCTTAAAATTCCAGGGCAATTTGGGGCAAGTCTTTTAACTTCCCGTAACCTCGGTTTTCTCATCCGTAGGTGGAGGGCACAAGCACTGGCATCCCGAGTGTGCAGGAGTGCAGTGTGTGAGAAGGCAGATGCTGCGGCTTGAGGGTGGGAATTCTGACTGCTCCCTGAGCAGTCAGCCAGGCCCTGCCAATCTGACACCTTGGCTTCCGCTGTCAACGCCCCAAATCCACAGACTCAGCTGGGGGCTGGGGTGGGGGTCTATGGTTTAAAATAAAGTGGAATCTGCCTCTCATTAAAATGACATTTGTCACCTCTATCATAAATTGTCCTCAGCTGTAGGAAAAGGTCCATTAACACATTTTTTTCCTTCTCCAAATGAGGCGAGAGTGGGTAAGTTTGAAAATGCCTGTGGACAGTAATAAAGCCAGAAAAGCCCTCTTTCCCCCCAACCTCTAGCTGCCTGCCCCCAGCAGCCAAAAACATCATCATCATTATCTGTCTGGGAGCCGGCTCAGGGGGAGCGCCTTAGCATGGTTCGTTAAGGTGCTAATTAGCAAGAACCAGCTTCAGCTCTGGGGACTAGGGGGCAGGGGAGTGGGCTTCAGTCTCTCCCTCCCCTCCTACCATCCCTCAGCCTACTACCCACTCAGCCTCACCTGGTCTATGGGCATCTGCTCTTGGGTGACACATGGTCAACAGCCAAGGCGGGTGTCCCCCATGGCAACGGAGAATAGGCTGATGAAGGGAGGAGAAGGTGGCTGTAGAAAGGCCAGAGAAGAGGCTGCCAAAGTGGAGGCCCCAGAGCCCAGGTCCCTGCCGTAGCCCTATCCTGTAAGGCCTCAGTCTCCACATCTGAGCAATGGGAGTCTGGACCATGCGACTGTTGAAGATCCATGGGACTCCTGGGAAGCTTTGGCATGTTGCAGCACGCTGTGGGGGAAAGGAGTTGCCAGGAGCTCTGAGCAATTTCAATTCCAGCGTTATAACAATGTGGCCAGCATGAATGAACACCCACTGTGTGCCAGGCTTGAGTGAAATGACTCACTTGACCTTGACACAGCAGCCCCTGATGTTGGCAGAATCCCGACTTTACAGATGATGGGGCTGGTCGCAATGAAGTTAGGTGACAGCTAGTAGGTGAGATTGGAACCAATGCAGGCCAAACCATGCCTGGCCTCCTGTGCCCCTCTACCACCCTGGAATCCCATCCCTCCCAGCCCGGGAGTCCAGCCCCAGCTCCCTCTCCACACAGGAAGGCAGGCATGACTCCAGCCCAGGCACCTCTCAGCACAAGCAACCCTGGAGACAGAAGCTGACCAAGGTTGCCCGGCACTGATACACAGGCTCGAAGGCACTTGCCTGGGGTCACATGGCCTGGGCAGTGAAAATTTTAAGCATGTGACCTCTCTCTGACTTCATAGCCCTGGAAACTCACTCTGGGGCCAGCCAGCCCCCGGAGGCCCTGCCTAGGGCAAAGCTTCTCCTCCAAAGCCCTCAGCCTGGGGACCTTCCCAAGGAACAGCAGCCTTCTCTGTCTGTCCTACCTACTCAGGGGTCTCTGGCCCCCCACTCTCTCCCTTAAGTCCTGAGAACACCCCCTCAGGCTCCTGCTGGTCCTCACAAACAATATCCCTCCTCAGTCCCACACCTCCATGGCTCCAAAGGGGACACTGGGTCAGGAGTTCCTAGAGGGGAGCAGCAGTTGCAAGACCCCACATGGGGAGCCCCTACCTTGGCTGCACAGCCCCTGAGGACAGAGTAGCTCTGGGGATGCCATGGGCCTGTGGATGCCCTCCCAGGGAGAATGGGTGAGCCTCTCCCAGGTGCGGGGGCACAGCCTAGAGGGTGGTGAGTGTGCAGGGGGGGGGCTAACTCAGATCCACAGGTGAGCAGGGGAATGGGGGTCTTCATTGGCATGAAACAGCTGGCACTGGCCTCACCTGACTGCCAGATGCCCACTTGGTCCCTGGCCAGACTCTGTTAACAGCCCTCAGCCCTCCGCCCACCTCTCCCAGGGCCCATCTCCCCTCAAACACCTTCGATCAGATTCCACCTCAGAATCGAGGAGCAGCCCCCACCAATTCCACTCCCAGCCCCAGACACCACAGGCAGTGGGGCATCCTACAGGAGCCCTCTCCAACCCCGCCGGGAACCCCACGGGAACTCCACAGGCTGCCCCGTGGGACCAAGTAAGGCTGCCCACACTCAGTGCACACACACACACACA
>NW_012099388.1:147052-156006 GCF_000951045.1 Mandrillus leucophaeus | reverse complement strand
GGTGTCCCCCATGGCAACGGAGAATAGGCTGATGAAGGGAGGAGAAGGTGGCTGTAGAAAGGCCAGAGAAGAGGCTGCCAAAGTGGAGGCCCCAGAGCCCAGGTCCCTGCCGTAGCCCTATCCTGTAAGGCCTCAGTCTCCACATCTGAGCAATGGGAGTCTGGACCATGCGACTGTTGAAGATCCATGGGACTCCTGGGAAGCTTTGGCATGTTGCAGCACGCTGTGGGGGAAAGGAGTTGCCAGGAGCTCTGAGCAATTTCAATTCCAGCGTTATAACAATGTGGCCAGCATGAATGAACACCCACTGTGTGCCAGGCTTGAGTGAAATGACTCACTTGACCTTGACACAGCAGCCCCTGATGTTGGCAGAATCCCGACTTTACAGATGATGGGGCTGGTCGCAATGAAGTTAGGTGACAGCTAGTAGGTGAGATTGGAACCAATGCAGGCCAAACCATGCCTGGCCTCCTGTGCCCCTCTACCACCCTGGAATCCCATCCCTCCCAGCCCGGGAGTCCAGCCCCAGCTCCCTCTCCACACAGGAAGGCAGGCATGACTCCAGCCCAGGCACCTCTCAGCACAAGCAACCCTGGAGACAGAAGCTGACCAAGGTTGCCCGGCACTGATACACAGGCTCGAAGGCACTTGCCTGGGGTCACATGGCCTGGGCAGTGAAAATTTTAAGCATGTGACCTCTCTCTGACTTCATAGCCCTGGAAACTCACTCTGGGGCCAGCCAGCCCCCGGAGGCCCTGCCTAGGGCAAAGCTTCTCCTCCAAAGCCCTCAGCCTGGGGACCTTCCCAAGGAACAGCAGCCTTCTCTGTCTGTCCTACCTACTCAGGGGTCTCTGGCCCCCCACTCTCTCCCTTAAGTCCTGAGAACACCCCCTCAGGCTCCTGCTGGTCCTCACAAACAATATCCCTCCTCAGTCCCACACCTCCATGGCTCCAAAGGGGACACTGGGTCAGGAGTTCCTAGAGGGGAGCAGCAGTTGCAAGACCCCACATGGGGAGCCCCTACCTTGGCTGCACAGCCCCTGAGGACAGAGTAGCTCTGGGGATGCCATGGGCCTGTGGATGCCCTCCCAGGGAGAATGGGTGAGCCTCTCCCAGGTGCGGGGGCACAGCCTAGAGGGTGGTGAGTGTGCAGGGGGGGGGCTAACTCAGATCCACAGGTGAGCAGGGGAATGGGGGTCTTCATTGGCATGAAACAGCTGGCACTGGCCTCACCTGACTGCCAGATGCCCACTTGGTCCCTGGCCAGACTCTGTTAACAGCCCTCAGCCCTCCGCCCACCTCTCCCAGGGCCCATCTCCCCTCAAACACCTTCGATCAGATTCCACCTCAGAATCGAGGAGCAGCCCCCACCAATTCCACTCCCAGCCCCAGACACCACAGGCAGTGGGGCATCCTACAGGAGCCCTCTCCAACCCCGCCGGGAACCCCACGGGAACTCCACAGGCTGCCCCGTGGGACCAAGTAAGGCTGCCCACACTCAGTGCACACACACACACACACACAATCGTGGGTACCTGATCCCCAGCAGGGCATGAGCCCAGAAGCATAGCCCACCCACCACACAGAGCCCATCAGCCCACCCAGTTTGGGGCCCAGGGTGGTGATGTCAGTAATGAGAGTGGCAGGCTGACAGGGTTGATGGCCATGCAGCAGAAGGAGATGAAAAGAAGACTCCTGACCCCATACCGGGTCCCCACCCTGGTCACGAGATCATCAGTGGATACTCCTGGATTTCTATCCACCTACAGAGAAGAATGTCCAAAAGGAGCTGGACTTGGCACCCAGCCTCAGTGCCCAGTGTTCCCCCTCCACAGCCCCGCACCTTCACAGCCTCAGCGCTCCTGCATCCTGCCCCGGAGAGGCCAAGAGCTCCAGCTAAAGTCACACAGCAAGTCAGAACCTGGCTGGGATTGGAACCCACGCCTCCCGTCGCAGAGCCACAGGCCTGATGCTCAGACATGACTCATCCTGTTGCAGGGAACTGGGGATGGCAGCACCTTGGGGCAGAGGGACAGGCCTCCAACCCGCCCCCTTCTCCACCAAGAACTCCCTCTCCAGTCTCCTTGGCCATGGCCTTCAAGTCCCCACTTGATGACAGCAAGCTCACCTCCACCCAAGGCAGCCCATCCATCTGCAGCTCTGACTGAGTTCCACCCTGGACCTGGCTCTGCTCTGCAGCACTGGGTGCCCACTGCAGACCCAAGTTTGGGGCAAGGGTTCCAGGCCCTTAGACATTTCTAGACAGCAAGTGCAGCCCCTGAGTCTACCATTACCCAGTTTGCAGGTCCCAGTCCCTCCTGCCTGCTACCTCTTGTTAGTGTCCCTGTGGGCCTAGGTGGGACCCAGAGTGGAGCATCAACTGGCTGGGTGGCTGAAGGCCAGCCAGCTCCTCCTTCTCTCTGAAATGAGACAACTTAGGGAAAGCCTTGGCCCCAGCAGCTCTGGTAGTGTGGGCCCACCACACCCAGCTCTTGACAGGGTTGTGCACAGCAGGCGTGACTGGGCCATCCCCTGCTTCATATCACACTCATTGCTCCTTGTCATACAGCCTCCCATGCCTGAGTCAAGGCTCTTCAGCCCTCCTCCCTCTGTCTGTGCCTCTCTAGACCCAGCCTAACATGGCTGAAGAGTTAATTTCCTAACTCTGAAAATATCTCCCAGCCAGCCTGGCCTGTGTCTGCAGTTGACCCTGGGCCATAAGGCAGAGGCTGGAGGGTCTCCCCAAACTCCACACAGCAGCGGGTACCCCACTGCTCCCCACACTCCCAGTTCCAGGCCTTCGACCCTCCGTCAGCATCCCCCTCACGCCTTCACTAGCACAACCAGATGTCTCTGAGCCCTAGGCCTGGTGAGTTACAGCCCATCCATCCCTCCCAATGTCCTCGTTGCCGCCTCCATGGGCCCATATTACGGCGTGCACATCTGTCAGCCTGTGGCCACCACCACCACAGGTGTTTCCAGGGAGACAGTCTCCATTTCCAGGGAGACATCCAAAAGCCCAGCACCTCCCTCCCAGTCCCAGTTCCTCCACCCACTACCCTTTATGGGGATGGAGATTTGGGCTGTAAATATTACCATGTCTTCCCTGCAGAAGGGGCTGAATGGGGCCTGAATACATTGCTATTCCCGAGGTCACCATGACCACAAATGCCCAGTCATAGCTGTTTGGGTGCATTAAGGCATCACTCTGACTGCGCTGGCCACCCTCCCTGCCATGTCCAGGGCCCTCCCAGCACCCCCTCCACCATGGATTCCCTCCTGCCCTGCAAGCCTTAAGATAGAATCTGTTCATGGTGGAGGTGGTCTGGGGGGCAGGTCACCTGTCCTGAGGCTTTAGCAGGCAGGCAGGCAGGGAGGGAGGAGGGAGGGGGGAGGGACGGTGGGTGGGTGACTCTGACTGAGCCCTCAACTTTGGGGCCCCAATATGACCCTTTGTATATCAGCCACCATGTCCTCCATAGCTGTGCAGGGGTTGGTGTTATGCAGAAGAAAACAAGCCTCTGTCCAAGGTCCCATACCTGGTTTGAGGTGATCTAGGATTTGAACCTAGATCCTTGGACTGCAAAGCTTCTTCTACCACAGCCTCGGCCCTCAAGGCCAGAGAGTTAAGAGCTGACACATTCTAAGCATTGTACATATTTTCACTAATGTAAGCCTCACTAGACCCCATGAGGTCAGCACTGCTAATACACTCATTTTACAGACACGACACTGAGGCATAGCCAGGGCCACCCAACTTCTAGGTGGAGAAGCAGGATTCAAAGCCAGGCAGGCTGGCCCCAGAGGCTGGCTCTAAATACTCTGCTTAGAGCCACTACCAACCTGGCCAGGTGGGGCATTCCCACCATCTAGGCAAATCTCAGTCCCTTCCCAGGGGCCTTCCACCCTGCAGAGACAACCCTCATTGCTGAGATAGCACTTCGGAAGGAAGCCCAGGACCTCGGCCTGCCACATCAAAGGTGCTCACCCCAGCCTTTCCCCAGCCCCAGCCTCAATTACAGGGGATAGTGAGGATCAAATATTTACAGTGTGGTCACCCAGTCAGTGGTATGTGGTGGTATTATTGATTACTGTTGTTGTTATCTCGGTGGGGGTCTGACCCCATCATTGTAGGCCTTCTGACTTCACAGGCCACAGCACAAGGGCACATACTTGCCTCTCCCATACACACACACACACATATATACACACAAGTATACCACACACATATATACACACACATACACATACACACAGCCTCAGAACACAGAGCGAGTGCACGCCATTCACTCTCCCTCCAGGCCTGTCACTGTATTAGTGTCCTAGTGTTGATATAATAAATCACTACACACTTGGTGGCTTAAAAACAAAAAATTTTATAAACAGAAATTTATTCTCAGCCAGGCTCAGTGGTTCATGCCTGTAATCCTAGCACTTTGGGAGCCCAAGGCAGGAGGATTCTCAAGGTCAGTAGTTTGAGGCCAGCCTGGGAAACTTAGACCCCATCTCTCCAAAAAAATAAAACAAATTAGCTAGGTATGGTGGCACACACCTCTGGTCCCAGCTACTCAGGGGGCTGAGGTGAAAGGATCACTTGAGCCAGGGAGGTTGAGGTTGACATGAGCCATGATTGTGCCACTGCACCACCTGCCTGGGCAGCAGAGCAAGACCTTGTCTCAAAAGAAAAGAAGAAGGAAGGAAGGAATGAAGGGAGGGTTTGAGGGAGGAGAGGAAAAAAGGAAATAAATGTATTCTTTCACAGTTCCAGAGGCTAGAAGTCCAAAATCTGTTTCACTGGGTCAAAACCAAAGTGTTGGGGGGACTGGCTCCTGCCATAGACTCCAGGGGCATATCCATTCCTGACCTCTTCCAGCTTCTGGTGAAAGTGTTGGGGGGACTGGCTCCTGCCATACACTCCAGGGGCGTATCTGTTCCTGGCCTCTTCCAGCTTCTGGTGAAAGTGTTGAGGGGACTGGCTCCTGCCACAGACTCCAGGGGCACATCTGTTCCCAGCTTCTTCCAGCTTCTGGTGAAAGTGTTGGGGGGACTGGCTCCTGCCACATACTCCAGGGGCATATCTGTTCCTGGCCTCTTCCAGGTTCTGGTGAAAGTGTTGAGGGGACTGGCTCCTGCCATTTCCAGGGGCATATCTGTTCCTGGCCTCTTCCAGCTTCCAGCCCTGAGAGTGACCACGGGCATCCCTTGGCTTGTGGCCGCATCACTCCAAACTGCCTCTGTGGTCACATGGCCTTCTCCTCCCCTGCAGTCAAATCTCCCTCTGCCTCCCTCTTATATGGACACTAGTGATTGCATTCAGGGCCCACCCAGATGATCCAGAATCATCTCCCCAGCTCAAGATACTTGACTATCACATCTGCAAAGACATTTTCCATGTAAGGTAACATTCACAGGTTTCAGGGATGCAGGCCTGGATATCACTGAAAGCCACCATTTTGCCTGCCACAGTTAACTGCCTCAACACTGCATCCCAGACAACTAACAGGCACATCAAACTTCACATGACCACAGCTGAGTGCCTCATTTCACCTCAGCTGAGTTTGCTGACTTCCCCTCTCAGATCAGATGGGTTACCCCCATCTTTCCAGCTGCCCAAGCTGCCCAAACCGCCCAAACCGTGGGGCCAATTCTTTCTCTCATCCCACAACAGATCCACCATCGGCAAAGCCTGTTTGTTGAACTTTCAAAATCTATCCAGAGTCAACCACTTCTCTGCACTCCATGGCCACCACCACGGATCAAGCCATCATCTCCCTCCAGGATTATTGCAACAGCCTCCCCCCAGGGCTTCCTACTTCTGGCCTGCCTCCTACAGTGTCCTCCACATAGCAGCCAGATGGACCCTTAAAACCCAAGTCACGGCACATCACTCCTCTGCTAAAACCCCGCGATGACTCCAGTCTCACTCAGAGCAAAAGCCAAAGCCCTGAGAGCGATCTCCAAGTTCTGGACCCATCTGCTCCTTGACAACAATTCCTCCCCTCTCTTACCACTCACCCCCACCACCTTCTCCACCCATTCTGGCCTCCTCCTTCTCCCCTGACTGCTCCTCACACAGGTCAGGCACATGCCCACCTGGATGCCCGTTTCCTCTGATTGGAATGCTCTCCTTAGGCTTCCATGTGGCTCCCTGACCTCAACACCCCACTTGACCTAAAAGTCTCCTTCTCAGGGAGGCACCCCCACTCCTGACATTTCCTTTCCCCACTTCTCCTGTATTTGTTTCTCCTTGATATGATCACTATCTAACACAGTACATATTTTCCTTATTTATCTTGTTTAGTATCTGTCTCTCCTACTACAGCAGTCCCCAACCTTTTTGGCACCAGGGACCAGTTTCGTGGAAGACAATTTTTCCACAGCCCGGGTTGGGGAGATGATTTTGGGATGATTTCAAGTGCATTACATTTACTGTGCATTTGATTTCTATTATTATTACATTGTCATATATAATGAAATAATTATACAACTCACCATAATGTAGACTCAGCGGGAGTCCTGAGCTTGTTTTCCTGCAACTAGATGGTCCCATCTGGGGGTGATGGGAGACAGTCACAGATCATCAGGCATTAGATTCTCATAAGAAGAGTGCAACCTAGATCCCTCGCATGCGCAGTTCACAATAGGGTTCTTGCTCCTATGAAAATCTAAAGCCTCCACTGATCTGATGGGGGCAGGGCTCAGGCCATAATGCAAGTGATGTGGAGTGGCTGTAAGGAGAGATGAAGCTTCATTCGCTCACCACTGCTCATCTCCTGCTGTGTGGCCCAGTTCCTAAAAGGGCTGGTCCCCAGGGGTTGTGGACCCTGCCCTACTGGAAAGCAAGCTCCATGAGGACAGACTCCCAGATCCTAAAACAGTGCCTGGACTAGTAGGTGTTCAATAACTATTCACACATTCATTCACCCTGTAGGCTAGCATGGAGCCAGCACCGGGGGATACTGGAACCCAGTGGTGAGCCAGACACTGCCCCTGACAAGGACCATCCAGGGTATTACACACAGTGACGGGGAAGCCCAGAGTGCCACAGGAGCTCAGAGGAGGGAGAGATCAACTCAGCCCAGGGGGCTGGGGACAGCCATGCTGAGGAGGGCTTTACAGGATAAGTAGGAGTTCACTGGCTGGAAGAGACAGCTTCGCAGCTGGCAGGTGGAATGGCTGGTATGAACACCAGGAACAAAAGAGTAGGATGTGTTCTTGACACAGGGGAGGGTACAAGAAATGAGGCCAGTGGGCTGGGCAGGAAGTATTTGAGGGCCTTGGAGAGCAGGTCGGGGGGTTGAGCTTCTCCCCGTGGGCAATGGTGGGCCAGTGAAAGGGAGAACATGGCAGGTGTGTGGGTCTGGAGGCTCCCCACTCAGATGGCCAACACGCAGCAGCCTAGGCATGGGGAGAGGTGGGGTATGGGGCCCACCTATCATGCACCAAGGTAAGGGGTTGGAAATGCCCCCAAATTGTGTCCTCATCTGGGAAACAGCTCAAGCTATAGTGTCATTATGGAGCGTCTTGTATGCCCAGGCCTGTGCTGGGAGGAGACCTTGGGGAGTATTAAACCAACTTCCCCCGACCCCCACCATGTGAGGACACAGCAAGAAGGTGGCCATAGGCAAGCCAGGAAGACAGCTCTCCCTCTGACCTGACCATGCCGGCACCCTGATCTCAGACTCCCAGCCTCCAGAACTGTGGGAAAACATGCTTTCTGGTTCAAGCCCCTGAGTCTGTGGTATGCTGTTGTTGTAGCCCAAGTGGACTAAGATAGATGAAGAAGTCAAGGAGAGCTTTCTGGAGGAGATGAGGTTTTGGCTGTCATAGCAGAGAAGACAAGCCTGGGCTGACTGTACCTTGGACACCACAGACCTGAGGCCAAGGCCCATCCTTCAACCAGCCCACAAACCCTCAGTGATTTCTTTGGGATTTAACTTCTCTGCTGAAGAGCACAGGGGCAGTCCCCAGATTGATGGAACTTTGCGTGTTGCATAAAGTCCAGGCGGTTCCCTGAAGGCATGGGTAGGGGGCTGGAATTTCTGGCTCCTGAGCACTGGATTCCAGTTTTCCCCTTCTGCCTCCAGCAAAGGTAACTCAGCCAGGCTGGAGCCAGCCAGGAATCAATATGCAAAAGCCTCCCTCTCACCCAGCTCCCACGCCTAAGGAGGCTGCTTGGAAGCGGGGATCTGAGCTGGGCTCTGAATGGCAGCAGTGATCAGGAATGCAGTGAGAAGCTCTATAAACAAATATACATTTTCATAAGACATGTTTAATTAAAGTGGATGAAAATTAATTTGCTTTAAGAAAATTAGAAGTGCCCTAGAGGATTTCAGAAGCAGGCCAAGAGTCCCTGAATCTAAAGGCTCCTTAGAAGGCTTGGGGGTGGGAGGCTCCCCAGTCGCTGCACGTGGTGCCTCAGAAGTAGACAGCTCACATCTACATCACACTCCGCACTCCGTACACCACCAGGCGTGTTCACATGGAGATGGCAGGCGTGATCAGCCCTGTGTTTGCCAGGCGGAAACTGAAGCTCAGAGGGGGTTGTGACTTGCCCAAGGTCACACAGTGGTCTGTGGCAGGCCCAGTGGGGAGCTGCCAGTGTTTTCTGTCAGTGCTGGACATTTCATTCATGCTCCACACAGCGAAAGCCTCTCACCCTCAGGGCCCCTGGCCGGAGCTGCCTCCCAGGTTCCTCTCATCTGCAAAATGGTAGCCCTGGAGCTGTGACAATCGGCACACATGGGAAGGCGGAGGGAAGCAGCCTGGGGGTTGGGGACAGGAGCCAGAAAGGGAACTGACCCGAAATCAACAAGCATTCCAGAATTTTAAGCAGTTTTTGGAGGAAAACAAGGAGCAGATTCAGCTGTAGCAATTTGCTCCAGGGGAAAATTATGTTCCCGTGCTCTATTATACAGAACAGAAGGAACATTAGGCAGGTTGAATACTTGTTA
>NW_012099388.1:142104-146382 GCF_000951045.1 Mandrillus leucophaeus | reverse complement strand
CTCCCAGCCACCCACTCCTCACCATCTGCACCACCACCCTGCACCCATGACCCCACCTCTCTCCTGGGTCCCTGCACCCACCTCCCCTCAAGGCTCCCTGCTCTTCCTGCCACGGCCTCTAATCCATTCTCTCCACCCAGAGGCCAGAACAGAATTTGGAAAGCACATATCAGGCCCTGTCACTCATCGGCTTAACCCCCTCCAAAGCACACCCCTGCTCCTCAGCAGGGCGGCTAAGGCTCTGTTTCCCACCCCTGTCCCTGCTCTCTCCCTCACTCCCCACACACCAGCCACACTGTCTTCCTCCTGATCTCCAGAGATAGCCAGCTACTTCCCACCTCCCAGCCTTTGCCTTGACATTCAGCCCCTCAAAGTCACCTCTTCAGAGAGGCCTGCCTGGATGCCCATTGGAGCAGCTCACCCCACCCCAGCCACTCCCAATTCCACAGCCCTGTTGTTTCCCTCCTGGACTCAGCACAGTCTGAGATTACCCAAATTACTTGTTTGCCGTGCTGTTGCTCCCTCAAGACGGGAGGCTATCTGGGGGGAGGAACAGTGCGTTACGTTCTAGCTGCTGGGGATACCGCGCTTCGTAGGTGTTTCATCAGCACTTGATGAGCGGGTGAATGAAGGAGTGAATGAAAGGGCAGGCTGGCTCCAAGCCAGACGGGAGAGGTGAGAAGGATCAGGGTCCCCATGCCCAAAGTCTCCTGCCCCTATCTTGGTAGGGCCTCAGCACCTCTTCTGCTCAGGAAAGGGAGCACGTGGGGCCAGTGTTCATGGAGGAGCATCTATAATCAGGGCCCTTTTCTCTAAACAACTTCATGAAGCAGCTACAAGGAAGCAGAGAGCTTCACCTCTCTGAGCCCAGTCTCTTTGTCCGTTTAATGGGGATAATCCTAGGTCCCAACTTCTAGGACTGTTGTGTGGATGGATAAGACTGTATCTCAAAACTGTGAGCAGCTGCTGCTGCTGCTAAAACAAATCTCATCTCTTATAGAGGAAGAAGCTGGAGAGATTGTGGGAGTTGCCTGGAGTCCCAGAGTCAGAAAGCAGGGAAGCTAGACCCAAATCCAGGCTCGCCTGACTCAGGAGCCAGTGCTTTTTTCTCTCTGTGCTGGACCCACTCCAGCCGGGATACAGGAAGCCTTTCTCCGTCTGCACCTCAGTGGTGTTCATTTATGTTCCTGAGCACAAACTGACTTTGCCTCACCTTTCCTCCAGGTTTGGTACAGAGACACTAGGAACCTGGGAGGGCTGGCCAGGGAGGACGGTGCTGCCCCCACCCCACTCATCCCCGAGGCAAGGGACCTGGGAAGGAAGCAGCTGCCCAAGCCTGGGACAGGTAAACTGGGGCATGCTGAGAGCCAGTCTGTGAGCAGCCTCCTTTGGGTCGTCTGAGATGGGGGGACTGGCAGGCTGGGGTCTCCGGGAGGTCTCAACAGGAAGAGTTTGGTTTGCATAGCAGAGGAGGAAGAATTGCCCTCCAGCCAGCACCTTCCCCGCCCTAGCCAAAAGCACAGAGCCAGCAGAAGAGAGCAGAACTCAGAAGGCCGTGGAGCTCTAAGGACGCATGGAGGGCCCACTCAGTCCCACTCAGGCCAGCTTGTGTGGTTGGAAGGCCTGGAGGCTTACAGGTAAGGCTGCCCTAGCAGAGACCCTGCCCAGCGCCTGGCTGATGAGGGATCGTGCTGCAGGCAGCCAAGGTAGCTTCCCCTTGTAGCCAGTGCACATTAAGAATTATTCCTCTTCCCACCTGTGAGTGAGAACATGAACAATGAGAACACTTGGACACAGGATGGGGAACATCACACACGGGGCCTGTCATTCGGTGGGGGAAGGGGGGGAGGGATAGCATTAGGAGATATACCTAATGTAAATGACGAGTTAATGGGTGCAGCACACCAACATGGCACATGTATACATATGTAACAAACCTGCAGGTTGTGCACATGTACCCTAGAACTTAAAGTATAATAAAGAAAAAAGAATTATTCCTCTTGTGAGCAAACAATTTGTCACAATATCTACTGTGCACTTTTCCCGGCTGGGCGCCCTCCCATACATCCCGAATTAATCCCTGAAGTCACTCAATTCATTTAGGACATGCCTGAGTGTGCCTCTCCTTTTATTAGGGAAATTTTTCATTGTTTTGAGGAGCTCATAGGTTTTAATTTGAGGCCAAAATTTTTAAAGCCTCTCTCAGTGGCTCCGAGGTGTGAGTAGTCTTACATCTGGGAAGACCCCCTAGGTTCCCAGACCTCGTAGGGCTTGGCTGGGGCCACCAGACCCCAGAGAGAAGGGATCATGGCGCATGCCCCCCAGGGAGCCAGGGACTGCAGACCCCAGGGCTGTGTGGCATTGGGTCATACCCTCGACCTCTCTGAGCCTCCCTAAGAAAGGCAAAGCCAAGGAAGACTTCGTACTGTGATATAGTTCTTTCAAGTCTGCCCAGGGAAGTCTGGGGTCATCACCTGTAAAAACCACAGCCCTGGGAGTAGCATGGGGCCACTGAAAAAGCATGATGTGTGGAGTTCCGATTTGAAACAGGGCCAGGGCAGGCCAGTCATTCGCCTCTCCCAGTTTCCAGCTCCTTAAAATGAGTCTAAGAGCTGGTGCCCTCTTCAGGCTGTTGTGCAAATTACACAAACCCAAGCTGGGAGTGAGTCTGACTTAGGGCCTGGCACAAAGTGGGTGCTCCATAAGGGTGAGCCTCCCCGGCCCTCTCAGCCCAATGTGGACCCCTCCCACATCTCCTTCTCTTGGACTTCAAGCAGCCAGAGCCCCTGGCTCACACATTTTGGCTAAAGGTGGCCCACAGGCTGATCTCCACAGGTGGGGTCCTGCCAGTTTGGGCAGCAGCCACCAGCCTCTTCCCAGGCCTTACACAGTCCCTCGCACTTCCCAACTGAGGCCCTGGTGTGTGGGGAGGCCTGTCCATAGATCCTATGGTAAATCCCGCCCCTCCCTGCAGCCCCCAGGTAGGGCTGTGTGCCAGGATCCCGGCTGTTTGATGTCTCCCTGCCCTTAGTCAGCAGACAGTGGTCCCACCCCCAACTACTGGTCCTCCACCCCCACCAGGGCTCCAGGGCTGGGACCTCTCAGAGCTCTGACCCCCAGTCAGCAGCAGCTCTCGGACAGCTCATACCCTGTCCCAGGCTTACTCCTCCTGCCTGTTCTTTGTTCACACTATTCCCAAACACACGTGCTCTCTGTCACTCTCTCCCACCCCCACCTTCCCCAAATCCTCACGAGCTCTAAGGACCAGACACCTGCAGGAAGCCCTCCCTGACTTCCCCAGCTTTTATCTCCTTCCCTTTCCTGAGGCTCACAGCATTTCTCCTTGATCCCTCTAACTTCACATTGCTACCCAGAGGCAAGGACCACGTCACCTACTCATGATGTGGTGGCCAACCCCAGGCAAATTCCACTGTGTACTTAGGGAGAACAGACTCATTCAATGATGCGGGGGAAGGTCACAGAGGACTCTCGCTGAGACAGTACAACACCTCCGTGAGGTAGGTATCATTATGTCCATTGTGCATATGGGAAACTGAGACTGGAGAAATGAATCACTTGCAAGAAGCAAGCAGGGCTGGGACAGGAACCAGCACCACCTAACAGTGCCGTTAAGACACAGCCCACAAATTCAGGTTCCACGGGCAAGACCCACCAGGCCTGGGCCCAGCAGGTTCACCTGTGCAATCCCATCTGATCCTCACCAACCTTCAGGGAGGTTACTGTGCCACTCGGGAGGAAAAAGAGGTCCAGAGAGGCTGAGTCACTTGCTCGAGGACACCCAGTAAGTGGCAGGGCTGGGACCTGTATCCAAATTCTTTCATCTCCCACTTGGTCAAGGCAACCGATCAGGACACCTCACCTCATCCTGCCCACCACTCCTAGAGTCTGCAGGACCCATTAAAAATCACATTGTCGAAGAATATTGAATGATAGGAAAATGATCTTGGTATGGGATTAAGTACAAAAGGCAAGTTAGAAAACAGTAAGTACAGCTTGATCCCAATTATGTCATAAATACATGTTTTGTAGAAGACTGACGGGCTAAACACCCAAGCGCTCACACTTTTCTATAAAGAACACACATTACTTTTTTTATAACCAGAAAAATAAAATGTTTGAAAAGCACCTTACAGATTTCAAGGCTTAGCCCAGGTGTGACTTGTTCCAAGCCCTGCCAGATCCCCAGCTGACTGTGGCCCTCCTGCCCTGTGTCAGCTCCCGCCTGCATCTCCCTGCCTCCTGAGCTCCCTATGCCCC
>NW_012099388.1:131279-142054 GCF_000951045.1 Mandrillus leucophaeus | reverse complement strand
ATTGAATGATAGGAAAATGATCTTGGTATGGGATTAAGTACAAAAGGCAAGTTAGAAAACAGTAAGTACAGCTTGATCCCAATTATGTCATAAATACATGTTTTGTAGAAGACTGACGGGCTAAACACCCAAGCGCTCACACTTTTCTATAAAGAACACACATTACTTTTTTTATAACCAGAAAAATAAAATGTTTGAAAAGCACCTTACAGATTTCAAGGCTTAGCCCAGGTGTGACTTGTTCCAAGCCCTGCCAGATCCCCAGCTGACTGTGGCCCTCCTGCCCTGTGTCAGCTCCCGCCTGCATCTCCCTGCCTCCTGAGCTCCCTATGCCCCGGGGCTGTGGTGCCTGTGGGTGCTGCTGTCTGCCTGGGCAGTGGGGAGGCTGCTCACGCCCCTGTCCCCTGCCCCCATCACCCCTGTTGCTGCACAGACAACCCTGACCCCATCCTCTCACCCATCTCCCAGCAGCAATTACAGGTTAAACTGGAGGGGCTAATCAGCTGCTCATTCTACCCAGAGCCAACTAATTACCAGAAATATGTTGACGGTGCTAACTGGGCTTCGGAGCAAGGCCTCGTGTCTGGGAAGGAAATCCAGGCCTCTGCTTCCGCCAGCTTCAGTGTGAGGACAGGGCTGGCTGAGCCTCAGCCAAACACAGCTGTCACCCGATCCCTCAGGAGAAGGGAGTCCAGGCCTGCTGCCTGAAGAGCCGCCAGGCTTCTTCCTCTGAAAAATGAGGACAATCCGCCAGGCCAGCCTGCTGCCCATAGCCCACCCCACCATTCCCTCTGTTTAGCAAAGTCTTTCTGCAGCCCTCTCATGGGTGACAGAGGCCTGTCAAGAACAGGGGATTGGCCAAGATATGGGGTAGAAGTGACTTGTCCAAGGTCACAAGCAAGCCAGAGGTCAAACCAGGCAGCAACCCAGGTCCCCCTCCTTTCCCATCTCCCACTTCTCTGGGACATGCTGTTGTTTCTCCACATCCCTTCACATGAACCACAAAGTGAGAGGACTTGTCACCTCCCACATTCTGGGGATCCTGCTCCTCATGTTACAGTCTAAGAACCTATCTGCTGTTCACAGAGAGCCAAGGTCACCTGGCTGCCAGTGCTTGTTGCACAAACACACCTGGGGTCTGAGCCTCATCTCTCCCTCAAGGTGTCTGGACCCACATGCTGTCTCTGGTGTGGAACCCTGTTAAACTCCACACATTAGAGATAATGCCAGCCTCTTGACAGTTTCTTGGACTCTGATTGTCTCAGTCCACATGTTCTGGCTCCCTCCCGACCTGAAATCAGGCACACATTTGGTCAACAATGTGACAGGACCAAAGACAGAGCCCTGCAGCCTGCCCTTAGAGACCTCCCATGCCACACGGGAACCCATTAGCCGGAACTGTCCATGAAACCCAGTTGCTGTGAAGAACTTCCAAGCTGCCTGCTGGAGAGCCCTACTACAGCAAGGGCTGGTGGCAAGTGGCAGCAACCTCCTGAGCATGGCTGCATGTGGGGAGGGAGAGATGGGGAAACCCCCAGAAAGAGGGCCTCACGACAGCCTCCCCTACAGACCCCACACCCTCCATGGCTCACACCACCCCCACCCTGCCCTGCTGCCCAGAGTGGCATCTTACCTAGAGTTGGGTGGGTGTCTGGGAAGTACAGCTGGGTGGGGCTTAGCCTGAGCTGGATTCAGTTGCCCTCTCCACCTGTGGGCACTGGAGCCTCAGGGCCTGTGGGCGCAGGAGGCTGTGGGGAGAAAGAGGAGATGGCTGTCAGCTAGAGCAGGGAAGCAGGTGGTCGGGATGCAGTGGGGGCCACACCTGCAAATGGGTCTGATCCTGCCTGGTTGAGCCATTAAAAACTCAAACATCCCACACACACACTCTGACACACACACACTTGCACACACTCACACATGTTCTCTCGTTCATTGGCAAACTTATGCTTACACATATACACACACACACAGAGCACTAGCTGGGGTAGGCAGGCCTCTGGGAAGGGCAGGGTTTGTGGCCCCAGCAGGCTGGAGTCTGACTATGCCTCTCCCACCAACTGGCTCTGTGGCCCTGGGAAAGCCACTTCCCTCATCCATAAAAGGGAGATATCATCTCTCCTGCCAGGACTGCTGGGAGGATATAGAGAGAGAAGGGACACATGGCCTGGTGCACAGTAGGTGTCCAGCCAATGCCACTGCCTGCCTTCCTCCCCAGCCAGGACCCAGGAGGCAGGCCCCAGGCTGATCCCTGAGAGGGGACGATGGGCAGCACCAGAGTGCCTCTCCCTGGGCCTGAGCCTCAACTTCCGAGGCCCCAAGATCCCTACAACCCCCCACCTACTCACCCTCCCATCCCCCAACCTCTCCCGCCTTTCTTTTTTAAGGTACAGAGACAGAGTCTTGCTCTGCACCCAGGCTGGAGTGTAGTAGTGCCATCATAGTTCACTGCAGCCCAAACTCCTGGGCTCAAGTGATCCTCCCATCTCAGCCTCCCAAGGAGCTGGGACTACAGGTGTGTGTATCACCACGGCCAGCTAACTTTTTAATTTTTTTGTAAACTATGTTGCCCAGGTTGGTCTCAAACTCCTCGCCTCAAGCAGTCCTCCCACCTCAACCTCCCAAAGTGCTGGGATTATCCACGGAGTCATCATACCCAGGCATCCTGTTTTATTCCTTCATTATATATTCTCCAAGGGTTCCTCTAGACCAGACGCTCTGTCCTCTGTGAGTAGGGGAGGGTGCTAGGAAGTTCTGGCTCCTTGGAAAGGCTCTGAGGCCTCCATGGTGCAGGATATAAGCTCAGCTCAAAGTCCAAGGAGGTGAGTTAACTCCCAGCTCTCCCTCCTCCACGTGGCCCTGGGCAAAGCTTCTTCCTCTGTACCTCAGTTTCCTCAACCTCTCAGACCAAGTCCCAGATCTCTTTCTGAGCTGCTGCAAAGAGGTTTCAATCAGATCTGTGTTTCCCAAAGTAGGAGACACATGCTTCTGGGAGTGCACAAGGGGGTTTCGTGGTATGCAGACAAACGTTTTCATTTTCAGTTATGTGTTTCTCTATCTGTGTATTGGAAAAAAAAAAAAATGACAGGCACATCACAGGTGTGATTTCCTGGATGTGTGCTTGGGCAGCATCATGGTAATCCACCTTCAAACATAAGTCAACATGAAGACAAGGATTAAGAAAACATAAGTGCAGGGGGTACCCAGGGGTAGTTTCAACTGTGATGGTGAAAGGGAAGCTCAAGAAGCTGACATCGAACCCAGCACCTGGCTCCCGGCAGCCCTTGAGAGGGCAAGCAGCTTCCACCTTCCCTGGAGGGCCAGGCCAGCCCCTCCTTTCTGCTCGATTTCCCATTGGGTGCTGTCCAGCACAGGCCTAGGACCCCAGGGGCATTCACAAGGCCTTCTGGATGGGAGAGATGGAAGGATGGGTGGATGGGGCTACAAGGTGACTGCTATAATGTGGGCAGAAGGTGGAAAAGCCCTTAGGGTCCCTCCCACAATCAACATTCTATCAAATCTATCAATATTCTATCAAATCTAGCGAATGCTGGAATTTCTAGCCACGTGGTAGGTGAAGATGTAGGAGATGCTTTGAGGCCAGGGTCTTCCTATATTATGGGCTGCAGACTTCTCTAAGGACGCAGAGAAATGGGTGCTGAGCAGGCTCCAGGGCCCACTTTGGCTTTCCCATCCTGACAACAGAGCCACGAAGCAGTCCTGACCAGTGAAGAGAGGCCTGCCCAGCCCCACAGTTCACCAGTCCCAAATTATGGCCCTGCTGCCAGCCGGCCCTGGGTGCACCTCCCACTAGTTGCTGATCCTGGAGGACAGGAGAGAACATAGCGGTGCCAGCCTGGGACAGAGGGGTAGCAGAGACTGGGCAGCTCCTCAGGCCCAGGTACCCTAAGCCAGGTCTAGCCAGACAGAGGCGCTGTCAGTGGCCTCCCAAGCTGGATCCTGATAGACTGGCATGAGCCAGCCAGGCCCAGGCCAACCTGGGCAGCCCTGTCCCTGGAAGGCCTCCAGACCACCTGGCTGGCGACCCTGAACCCAGTTCCACCTGAGCTGGCAGGGTAAGCCATCCCCACAGTGCCATTCCGGGCCCCCAGCTGCTATACTCCAAGACAATGAATGGGCCTCCCACTCCCTTCCCCCAAAATCTTCCTAAAGCTCCCACTCTCCTCTGTGGCATCACAAGGAGTTGCTATGGAAATGGGACCACAGGCAGAGCATGACAATGATTTGGGGGCAGGGGAGGAGATGCAGTGGGAGCCGGGCACTCGCCTGGACACGAGGTCTGCTGGTGTGCCAGGTCCCCAAAAACATGAAACCCCAGCTGCAGGCCTCACAGCCAAGGAGAGTGCAAGGGGCTGCAGCCAAGGTTGGGGGCCTCCTACCTGCTCTTTTGGCTCCTTGCCACCTCAGTGGAGCCCAGTGAGCTCTCAGCCTGTGTAGCCTGTGTGTTTAGCAGAATGAACAAATGCCCCAGAAAATGTGAGACCTTCACAGAAACAGCTATCCAAGGACTCTGACAAAGTGGGTTCAGCACTGAGTGGGGCTGGCACGCGGTACACATTCAGCAAACACTGATCACACAGGGCCCTGGCATGTGTGCTGCATGTGTATGTCATGTAGGCCTGTGCCTGCTCTGGCAACATGGAGCAAAATCACAGAGCTTGAGAGGCCCACGCCCACTGTACAGATGGGGAGACTGAGGTCCAACCAGGGTCAGGGTCACACAGAAAGTCAACCAAAAGTCAAGTCCAGAGCCCAGGTCTCCTCTTCCCCAGACCTGAGCCCTCTGATCAATACCCCTAGCTATTCCCTCATTAATTCATTCTACTTCTGTTAAGTATGTACCATGCGCTTGGTCAGTGGAACAGGGAGATATAAAGGACACTGCTCCTGCTCAGAGGAGACAGACCATCATGATCAGAGGGTGGGTGCCAGGCCAGAAGGCCAGGGACTGCAGGAGCCCAGGGAAGGGTCCCTCAGAGTTTTAGGTTATGCACTTCTGAGCCATGCTTCTAAGAGACCTCTGAGTTTCCCCAAGTTTTCTCCCAGCTGCTCCCCCAGCCCAAGGTCCCACTATAGTCCACTTGGGGCCCACATCTCCAGGATGTAAAGGGGGATATTTCTCATTAGCACCTCAGGCCCCAGGAATGAGGAACTATGAGGAAAGTGCCTTGCTACCCAGAAGTAACTCAAAGAATGTGGGCCCCAGACTTCCCTCCTTCTCCCCAGCCTCAGCAGCTCCCACATTGTTCATTAAGCCTTTGCCCTTTCTCTCTTTCTTTCCTGGGCACCTCCCATGAGCCAGGCATGACACTGGGCCTGAGGTGAGCAGAGAACCAGTGAGCCCCACTGGCCACCATCCTGACGGAACACAAGTCCCTATCTCTTTGTCAGCAACATGCAAGCTCTCTCCTGTGATTTTTGGTGTTTTGTTTTGTTTTGTGTTGTTGTTTTTTGGGATGGGGCTGTACTAAGAGAACAAGAGGTAACACCTTTCAGAGTTTGGCTGGGAAGACCCGCCAGTGCTGTAGGTTCCATGCTTTCCAGCAGCTATGACAGCCGCCCAGGACCTATGTTACACAGGTGGAAACCAAGGCCCTGAGAGGTGGCCAGGTGGACTCTGGGAAGCTCAGCCCTGTGAAGGCAGGATGGGGAAAGACCAGCAAGGACAGAAAGGAGGGCCAGGTCCAGGACTGTGGGAGGGGAGGAAGAAGCTGTCTTGGAGGCTTCCTGATGGAAGAGGGACTAGGATTGGCTCAGAGCCCGCCCTCGGGCTCTGACAGGAAGAGTCTCTTCTAGAGAAGAAACCAGGCCAGGGCCTCCCCTGCCAGCCCACAGGACTTGGGCGAAGGGGCACATTCTGTGACAGCTGCCATCCCGTCCCCAACCCACTAAGGGCTGCCGCCACAGCCACCTCACACCCCTAGTTACTGCTGCCTGATAGGAAACCAGCTGGGGACGGGAAAACAGCAGAGACAGAGGAATGGGGGCAAATCATATGAGAGATAGAGGCTCTGAAAGAGAGTGGCAGCGACCCCAAAGCCAGCCAGAAAGAGGGAGAGCTGAGAGCTGAAGATGGATGGAGGACCCCTCCCCTCCCTCAGAGGCAGGCCTGCAGCTGCCAAGAGGAACAGACACACAGCTGGGAAGGAGCCTACAAACCAGAGCTTTGCAAAGTTTTTTCAGCAATAAAGTTCTTATTTGAAATGAAATCTGATGCAGTGGGAAGCGTTTCTATGCCAGACATTACATCCTGAAGCCATAAAGTGAAAATTCAACAAATCCAACTACTGTACATAAACCTGTAAAACATCTGTACGGCAAAAGACACATAAACAAAGTTAAAAGGCAAATGAGACACTGGAAGAAAATATCACTAATATGCAAAGAGCCCCTACAAATCAATAAGAAAAAAGACAAAAGAAGAGAGAAATTGGCAGTGAATTAGAAATCTGCAGAGGAGGAACTAAATTGACCAATAAATGCACGAAAAGATGTCCTATCTCACTAGCAACCAGGGAAATGCAAATGAAAGCGACATGTTACCATTTTTTGCCTATTAGATTGGGAAAAATTTAAATGATTGATAACAAGCAGTGCTGGCAAGAATGTGGGAAAATGAGTACTCACAGACCATTGGAGGGAGGGGGAATTGGCTCAACCTTTGAAAGGGTAATTTGGCAATATTGATTAACATTTTAACCACACACTCCACAACCTAGCAATTCCACTTCTAGGAGCCTCTCCCATGATATAATAGCACAAGCACTCACATATACATGCTCAAGGATGCTCCTGGAAACATTGCTGGTAAGACTGAAAAAAGAAATTCTAAACGCCCTAAACATTTATCAATAAGGGAAAGTTCGAATAAAATATAGCATGTCCACACTATGGAACACTCTGCAGCCATCTGACAGAATGAGGTACGTCTACGTATAACAATAGAGAAAAAATCAAGCTGTAAAATGCTATTTCAGCATAAGCCCATTTCTAATTAATGACTTGTTGCTATATTCCCCAAAAGACTGGAGGACAATATGCCAGGCTTTACAGCAATCACCTCTGAGCAGTGGGACAAGGGGGCTTTCATGGTCTCTGTTTTCCACAAATGTATGGTTGGGTCTTCTACTGTAATCAGAAAAACAAAATCAATAAAGAGTTAATGGGTTTTTTTAATCCTTCTCAGACCCCAATAGGAACTGCAGATCTAAGCAGGGCTGGTTGAAGTGGGAGGGGACCAACACCCATTCACTCAGCCCTATCCAGCCCCAGCCCCACCCTCATATCCCTGAGGCCCCTTCTGGAAATGCTAGGGCTCTAGGACCAGTTTGAGAACCTCAGCTGGAGACTGTGGAACCCATGCCTATGCTCCCCCAGGCCAAGATCCACAGGGGCAGAAGGTTGCTCAAGGTACACTGGCAGCCAGGGCCTGTGGCTCCTCAGCATGGCTCTGGCCCTCCCAGGCGAGGGTCAGGGGTTTCTCTGGTTTCTCTAGGTGTCCAGAAAACCCTGAGATGGTCACACCCCTGGGGAATGCAGAACTGGGGCTGAGGAGAGCCCTTGGGGTAAAGGGAACATAGAAAGGGCCTTTGCAGAAAACTCCAGGAAAGGAGGGGTTCAAGGCTCCAGTGCTGCAGGGAGGGAGAGAGAGAGGGAGGGAAAGAGGGAGAAGCTGGGGTGTGTTTCTCCCTATATGTACAAAGAGTAGGGGGATGAGCCCATGGGGCACGTGGAGGTGACTGGGGCATGTACAGCTCGTGTTCCACCTGCCTCCAGGAGACAGGGACTGCGGGGACCAGCAAACTCCTCCTGATGAGTGGTGAATGACACTCTCTACCTGGGTCCGAGCTGCAAATAACACAGCTTCCTGGTGGTCTCCTGTTCTCACCTCCACACTCACCCATGTTCCATCTGCAGCTGCCAGGGGAGCACTCCAAAATGCAGATCCAACCACATGGCTGCCTGCTACACACCCTTCTATGGCTCCCTACTGCTCCTTGCCCACACTCCTTACTGGGCCCATCAGGCCCCCTGGGACCCATCCCCAAGTGGCCTTCAGCTTCATGCCTGACCCCGGTGCCTCCCAATACTATCCTCCAATCAGATTGGGCCTCCTGTCTTCCTCAACAGAACTGAGCCTGCAAACCTTTGCACCTGCTGTTCCCCCTGGGGGATGCCTGCCCTCCCTGACCAGTTCCCACTGTCCTCTAACAAGCTTCTCCCTACAGGGCTGGGGTGAAGCCCCTCTGGTACACCCACCCTGTGCTCACCTCTGTCCCACTCTCATCCCCTAAGCTGTGACTGCTGACAGGTCTGGCTTCCCCAGAGGTAGGGGCTGGGTCTTGTTCTTCTCTGTACCCTAGAATCCAGCCTAGGTCTAGCACAGAGGAGGCATTAGGCACAAATGTTATAGACTGAGCCAGGAGTGGTGGCACACACCTCTAGTCCCAGCTACTCAGGAGGCTGAGGTGGCAGGATCGCTTGAGCCCAGGAGTTTGAAGCTGCAGTGAGCTAAGACCACACTGCTGCACTCCAGCCTGGGCCAGAGCAAGACCCCATCTCCAAACAAAACAAACAAAAAATCTGAAGAAAAAAAACAAAAAACAAAAAACACGTTTATAGAATGAATGAATGGGTTCTCATAGTGATATAGTTTGGATGGCCCCTCCAAATCTCATGGTGAAAGGTAACCCCCAGTGTTGGAGATAGGGCCTAGAAGGAGGTGGCTGGGTCATAGGGGTGGATCCTTCACGACTTGGTGCTGTCCTCCTGATAGTGAGTTCTCAGTAGATCTGAGATGTGGCCGTTTGAGAATGTGTGGCACTCCCCATCTCTCTTACTCCTACTTTCACCCTGTGAAGTGCCTGTTCCCGCTTCACCTTCTGCCATGAGTAAAAGCTCCCGAGGCCTCCCCAGAAGCTGAGCAGATGTTGCCACCATGCTTTCAGTACAGTCTGCAGATCCATGAGCCAATTAAACCTCTTTTCTTTATAAATTACCCAGTCTCAGGAATTTCTTTATAGCAACACAAGAACAGCCTAATACACACAGCTCTCAGCCCCTAAGCCACACACAGTGGCACCTTCTTAAGGCACCAGGGTAGAGCAGAAAGGGTGTGGCCTGGGTGCTGGGACACCTAGCATCTCATCCTAGGTAGCACAATAGGTGATATTAATCATGTCACCTGGGGAATGAGTAAAGCAGGAGTTCCCAACTAGGGTTCCCAGGTGAGGGAGGACTACAGAGGTCTGTACAAAACTGCACAAAACTGGCTATGACAATATGCATGCAGGAGGGGCTGGGCCCCTGTCTCTAACACAGTGCCATGGCTTTCATCAGATTCCTCCAGGGGCTCCCAGCCCAAAGATCCAGAAGCACCAGGCAGGAACAAGGCAAGGCTCACCCCCAAGAAAGCAGACTCAGGGCACGATATGTGCCGCACATCAGGAGGGGGTGCTGGGGGCAGGGACCAGGGCAAGTCCTGTGGCCCCAGGCCCCAAGCCAGGATCCCTGTGTGAGTCACTAGCAATAGACGGTCGGAGAGGGAAGGGAGCTGTCCAAGGCAAGCAAGTTGTCTGGGTAAGGGGTAAGTTCCCCATTGGGGAGGGCGAGAGCACAGGCTGGATGGGCAGAGGTCAGAGTGAGTGACCGACAACCCTGAGTCTCATTTGCAGACTCTCAGCCTCAGTTTCTCCATCTTACACCTGGGGCTAGACAAGGTGGTTCGTGTGAATCCATCTGAGTGTGTACAAGGATGTGCAGGGGTGTGGCTGACATGGCCCCAGCTCCAGGTTGGAGGGCTGAGGGTGCAGTCCTGGGTCTGTGCAGTCCGTTCACCTGGCAGCGGCCTGACGCCCCCTTCTCTCAACCTCCTGCTTCCCAGCTGCAGCAGGGTACCGGCTGCCTGGGCTGTCCCACACTGCTAAATGAACCTGCAGAGCCCCGGGCCCCTCCTGGGTACTGCGGTTACCACCACGTTACAGTGACCATAGAGACGAGAGGAATAAGAGGGTTCATTATGAGCCTGGGGTCAAGGGAGGCCAGGGGCTGGATGGGAGTGCTGAGCAGGGCTGGCAGCCAAGCCCAGGTCACATGGCCTCAGTGGGCCCCCCAACTGCCCCTGACCCCTCAAGGGGCCTCCCTCAGCCTGGCCTGGGTCACACAGGGAGTTGGTGGTAGATGTGATCCAGGATCCCAGGCCTCCCACCCTTGGCTGGGCTTACTCTGGGCACAAATGCACCTTGTCCCCCTTGGGCAACTCTGTGCATGCCTCAGCACCCCCTAATCCTGCCAGGAAGAGATGGCCAGCACTGGAGTTCCAACAGACTAATTCAAATGCAGGCCTGCAGTGTTCCCTGGATCCAGCCACCTGAGCCTCAGTTTCCTCCTCTCTAAACAGAGATACAAAAACTGCCCTCCTACTCCTGTTGGGAAAATTAATAAGGGCAGGGGTGCACCATCTGACAAGAGCAGAACAGAGACCTTCCACCACCCTCCATCTCTGGGCCTCAGTTTCCCCATCTCTAAGCAACAGGGTTACTCTGAGTGATTCCCCAAGTCTTCAGAGTCTCTGATGCTTTGTGGGAGGCCTGTCCAGGTGCCCAGCCCACACCTAGCTGGGCCTGCCGTGGAAGGACAAGCTGCAAGGCAGAGACTGGGGCCTGCCCTCAGGGGGCTCTCTGCTAGTTGGCAGATGAGAGCCGTGGCTGGGGAGCAAGGGCACTGTCTACTTAGCAAAACCGGGTGGAAGTGCCCAA
>NW_012099388.1:126493-131229 GCF_000951045.1 Mandrillus leucophaeus | reverse complement strand
GGGCAGGGACCAGGGCAAGTCCTGTGGCCCCAGGCCCCAAGCCAGGATCCCTGTGTGAGTCACTAGCAATAGACGGTCGGAGAGGGAAGGGAGCTGTCCAAGGCAAGCAAGTTGTCTGGGTAAGGGGTAAGTTCCCCATTGGGGAGGGCGAGAGCACAGGCTGGATGGGCAGAGGTCAGAGTGAGTGACCGACAACCCTGAGTCTCATTTGCAGACTCTCAGCCTCAGTTTCTCCATCTTACACCTGGGGCTAGACAAGGTGGTTCGTGTGAATCCATCTGAGTGTGTACAAGGATGTGCAGGGGTGTGGCTGACCTGGCCCCAGCTCCAGGTTGGAGGGCTGAGGGTGCAGTCCTGGGTCTGTGCAGTCCGTTCACCTGGCAGCGGCCTGACGCCCCCTTCTCTCAACCTCCTGCTTCCCAGCTGCAGCAGGGTACCGGCTGCCTGGGCTGTCCCACACTGCTAAATGAACCTGCAGAGCCCCGGGCCCCTCCTGGGTACTGTGGTTACCACCACGTTACAGTGACCATAGAGACGAGAGGAATAAGAGGGTTCATTATGAGCCTGGGGTCAAGGGAGGCCAGGGGCTGGATGGGAGTGCTGAGCAGGGCTGGCAGCCAAGCCCAGGTCACATGGCCTCAGTGGGCCCCCCAACTGCCCCTGACCCCTCAAGGGGCCTCCCTCAGCCTGGCCTGGGTCACACAGGGAGTTGGTGGTAGATGTGATCCAGGATCCCAGGCCTCCCACCCTTGGCTGGGCTTACTCTGGGCACAAATGCACCTTGTCCCCCTTGGGCAACTCTGTGCATGCCTCAGCACCCCCTAATCCTGCCAGGAAAAGATGGCCAGCACTGGAGTTCCAACAGACTAATTCAAATGCAGGCCTGCAGTGTTCCCTGGATCCAGCCACCTGAGCCTCAGTTTCCTCCTCTCTAAACAGAGATACAAAAACTGCCCTCCTACTCCTGTTGGGAAAATTAATAAGGGCAGGGGTGCACCATCTGACAAGAGCAGAACAGAGACCTTCCACCACCCTCCATCTCTGGGCCTCAGTTTCCCCATCTCTAAGCAACAGGGTTACTCTGAGTGATTCCCCAAGTCCTCAGAGTCTCTGATGCTTTGTGGGAGGCCTGTCCAGGTGCCCAGCCCACACCTAGCTGGGCCTGCCGTGGAAGGACAAGCTGCAAGGCAGAGACTGGGGCCTGCCCTCAGGGGGCTCTCTGCTAGTTGGCAGATGAGAGCCGTGGCTGGGGAGCAAGGGCACTGTCTACTTAGCAAAACCGGGTGGAAGTGCCCAATGGCAGGGCTTCCAAACCAGTGGTTCCAGTGCCTCCATGTTGCCACAGTCTCTACCACCCCGTATTGTATCACACCCAGTGAGCTCCATGCATTTCCTGCCAGGCCCCTGTAGGCCCCAAGGGCCACAGGAAGCTTAAAAATGGGGAAAAAAAAAAAAAAAAGTGTGAGCTGGGCAGTGATCAATGAAGGTTTGTTGAAGGAGACAGGATGAGGGTCAAGGGCACACAGGAGGCCCTGAATACCCAGACGAGGATCACACAGACACCCAGAACCACTGATGGTCTTCCATGTACCCCCTCTCCTCAGGCAGGGATGCCTGATCCCACCCAGGGCTGACCTCAGAGCTGTGATCCCAGCAGAGGACTTTGGCGGGAGTGGGGACCTAAGCTCAAGGTTCCCTCCACCTCTCCTCGGCAGCCATGGACTGTGAGTCCATCCTGGAGAAATCAGTCCTGGTTGGTGATGCCCAGTGGCCACCAAGGCCTCATTGCAAACAGCGTTGCTGCTGGTGAGCGCAGCTGACCAGGGAAGGCTTCTCGGCAGATTAAGAGCAGTGCTGGCCCCAGACTCATTCATATTCTGGTCTGGCTGCTGGCTTCAATATGACTGAGAGATGGCAGAGGTGGCCCTCCAGAATGCCCAGCGATGATTCCTCTCCGATTCCAATTTATTTTCTATCATTAATGATTTTGAAAAGCCCCAC
The DNA here is from genome assembly GCF_000951045.1 of Mandrillus leucophaeus. Taxonomy (NCBI): domain Eukaryota; kingdom Metazoa; phylum Chordata; class Mammalia; order Primates; family Cercopithecidae; genus Mandrillus; species Mandrillus leucophaeus. The sequence continues at coordinate 129,228 of NW_012099388.1, read as the reverse complement.
ACGCTCTGCAAACAGGGAAGAAGCACAGGGCTGAGGAGGAGAGGCAAGGAGAGGGTCGGGGGCGAAGGGGTACTCGGCAGAAGTGGGGCAGGCAGCAGCCCGGGTTCAAAACCCCACCCCAGCTCCACCTGCCTTCAGGGCCCTGGGGCGAGCCTGACCTACATCCGTCTACAGGGGATAGGCATCCTGCTCTGCCCACCCCAGGAGATCGCTTTCAGATCTACTTAGGAGTCAGAGGTGAGCGGGCTTTACAAACCGTAAAGGGCTGTACACTTGAGGAACAGAGAATGAAGCAAACCCGACCACAGTGGCAGAGGCCTATGAACTGGACGCCTGCTTCCCCAGATACCCTAGGGGACCCCAACCCCCCAGTCCAGGGAAGACCCGGAGTGCCTCTCCCCACAGCACAGGCAGAGGAGGTGAGTGCCAGAATCTGGGTCTCCAGGCTTGTCTCAAACTCACACCACCATCCTCCCATCTCCCCCCAGGCTCGTGGTGACCAGCCTCCCAGCCAGCATCTCTCCTCCCCCATTATCCACACTGTGGAGCCAGAGGGATCTTCCCTGCCTGAGTCTCCTGCTTGGAACCCTTCCAGGGCTCCCCGTTACCTTGAGATCAAGTCCAAACTCCCCACCTGCCATGCAAAGCTCTCCCTAGCAGCTCGGGCCCATCTGGGCAGCCTCGGCTCCAGCCACACCCAGCTTCTCAGAGGTCACTCTTCCCTGCCTTCGCATGCTGTTTCCTGTCTGGAATTCCCTCCTCCTTGGCCCAGTTCACCCCATCTCCTACCCCTTCTTCAAGGCGCAGTCCAAACTCTTCTCTTTCCTGCAGCTTTCCCCGAGTCCCCCGGCATGCCCTGCTCCATGCTCCTCATACCCAGGACCCACCTGTAGTGCAACTCAGTAATGTAGTGATTATGTTTGTATGGTGGTGCTCACTCTAATCAGTGAGCTCTCCTGGGCAGGGCCTGCTTCGGATTCATCCTGTGCATTCCTGGTGCTTGGCAAAGTGCCTTGCTGCCAGTGGAGCTGTTTATCCAACTGGTCAACCTTAATGGAGCAACCACTATGTGTCAGGCTCTGTCCCGGGTACAGCAGTCAGTCCTGGCCCTCAAGTTGCTTCAAAAGGATGTGCTCAGGGAACCTCTAGTGAATGAATCAACATTTAATCACTTTGCAAATGGGGAAACTGATGCCCAAAGAGGCAAAATGCCCTGTCCATGGGTGTTCCTGCCTCCCTTCCCATGTCTCTTCTACTCCATTTCTCTCCCAGGACCACAGCAGCAGTGCAGAGAATTCAAAACGAAAGGTTACAGTCAAAACAGGGGGAAGAAAAGGAAGAAGAAAATCTGGTGGATTTTCCCCTTTCCTCCATAATGTAAAGAAAATTACTTTTGCCAACTATCACAGCTTAAAAGCAATTAGAGTTTTTGGAGGGTACTCTGGGCATGAGCAGAAGCAACAGAGAAAGTGCCCGGCATGGAATTTTTCCAGCGTTCGTTCGTATCAAGCAAAAGAAAAAAGGCGTTAAGCTGGGCATGGTGGCTCACACCTGTAATCCTAGCACTTTGGGAGGCTGAGGCGTGCAAACTCACTTGAGGTCAGGAGTTTGAGACCAGCCCGGCCAACATGGTGAAACCCTGTCTCTACTAAAAATATAAAAATTAGCTGGGCGCTGGGTGTGGTGGCACGTGCCTGTAATCTCAGCTACTCAGGAGGCTGAGGAAGGAGAATTGCTTGAACCCAGGAGGCGGAGGTTGCAGTGAGCCAAGATTGCGCTGCTGCGCTCTAGCCTGGGAGACAGAGCAATACTCCGTCTCAAAAAAAAAAGGGCATTAAAAGCAGCAATTTCCAGCAGCAGAGATGGTGCAGACAAAATATTTACAGTCTCTGAGGGAGGGGCCTGGAAGCGGCCAGGGGCCTCCCCTGCTCCCCACCAAGCTCCACATTCTAGGAGGCAGGGAATGGGAGGGGAAGAATAGAAGATGAGGAGATGAGCCTTACCCATGCAGGCTTGGGGCAAGGGGTAGAGAAGCCCCCAGTTGTCCCCTGCTCACTCACCCCTTCCCCACCACCCATATCCCCCAGGCACCAGAGATCCATCCCTGTAAACCTCAGACCTGGACACAATTCTCCCCTGCTCAAAATCCAGAGAACATCCAGCACTGCAGGTTGGCACTGGAGACATGCACAGCCTGGGCCCCTCTCCAGCCTCATCCGCAGATGCTCCCCAATGTGGCACACTGCCCCGACTGTCTTCTGAGCAGCCACACTCAGTCTTGTGGCAAGGCCTTTGCCCAGATACAGGAGCATAAGGATGCATTGCTGTATCGGGGCAAAGGCCTTGAGAGGGAGGTGGGGCAGGTTTGAGAATCTGGACCCAGAGCAGGGAAGCTGAGCCAGGATCACACAGCCCTAGACCCGAATGCTGGCCTGCCAGCCAGGCCTCTGCCGCTGAACCCCTCCTTCACCTGGACTTTTGCTAGACCCTTGACCTTCTCCCTCCAAATACAGAGCAGACACCTCTTCCTGAAACCGCACTGCCTTTGTCCCAGCTGCAGCACAGACTCCCCCCTGTCTGGCACACAGACACAGCCTCGTGTAGAAGCAATGCTCCTATGTTCAAATGCCAGGTCCTCCATTCATTAGCTGCGTGATCTCCACCAAGTCCCTCAATCTCTCTGAGCCTCAGTTTCCTCATCTGTTAAACGGGGATAGTAACAGTGCACATCTCAT
>NW_012099388.1:116098-124573 GCF_000951045.1 Mandrillus leucophaeus | reverse complement strand
TTCTCTCCCAGGACCACAGCAGCAGTGCAGAGAATTCAAAACGAAAGGTTACAGTCAAAACAGGGGGAAGAAAAGGAAGAAGAAAATCTGGTGGATTTTCCCCTTTCCTCCATAATGTAAAGAAAATTACTTTTGCCAACTATCACAGCTTAAAAGCAATTAGAGTTTTTGGAGGGTACTCTGGGCATGAGCAGAAGCAACAGAGAAAGTGCCCGGCATGGAATTTTTCCAGCGTTCGTTCGTATCAAGCAAAAGAAAAAAGGCGTTAAGCTGGGCGTGGTGGCTCACACCTGTAATCCTAGCACTTTGGGAGGCTGAGGCGTGCAAACTCACTTGAGGTCAGGAGTTTGAGACCAGCCCGGCCAACATGGTGAAACCCTGTCTCTACTAAAAATATAAAAATTAGCTGGGCGCTGGGTGTGGTGGCACGTGCCTGTAATCTCAGCTACTCAGGAGGCTGAGGAAGGAGAATTGCTTGAACCCAGGAGGCGGAGGTTGCAGTGAGCCAAGATTGCGCTGCTGCGCTCTAGCCTGGGAGACAGAGCAATACTCCGTCTCAAAAAAAAAAGGGCATTAAAAGCAGCAATTTCCAGCAGCAGAGATGGTGCAGACAAAATATTTACAGTCTCTGAGGGAGGGGCCTGGAAGCGGCCAGGGGCCTCCCCTGCTCCCCACCAAGCTCCACATTCTAGGAGGCAGGGAATGGGAGGGGAAGAATAGAAGATGAGGAGATGAGCCTTACCCATGCAGGCTTGGGGCAAGGGGTAGAGAAGCCCCCAGTTGTCCCCTGCTCACTCACCCCTTCCCCACCACCCATATCCCCCAGGCACCAGAGATCCATCCCTGTAAACCTCAGACCTGGACACAATTCTCCCCTGCTCAAAATCCAGAGAACATCCAGCACTGCAGGTTGGCACTGGAGACATGCACAGCCTGGGCCCCTCTCCAGCCTCATCCGCAGATGCTCCCCAATGTGGCACACTGCCCCGACTGTCTTCTGAGCAGCCACACTCAGTCTTGTGGCAAGGCCTTTGCCCAGATACAGGAGCATAAGGATGCATTGCTGTATCGGGGCAAAGGCCTTGAGAGGGAGGTGGGGCAGGTTTGAGAATCTGGACCCAGAGCAGGGAAGCTGAGCCAGGATCACACAGCCCTAGACCCGAATGCTGGCCTGCCAGCCAGGCCTCTGCCGCTGAACCCCTCCTTCACCTGGACTTTTGCTAGACCCTTGACCTTCTCCCTCCAAATACAGAGCAGACACCTCTTCCTGAAACCGCACTGCCTTTGTCCCAGCTGCAGCACAGACTCCCCCCTGTCTGGCACACAGACACAGCCTCGTGTAGAAGCAATGCTCCTATGTTCAAATGCCAGGTCCTCCATTCATTAGCTGCGTGATCTCCACCAAGTCCCTCAATCTCTCTGAGCCTCAGTTTCCTCATCTGTTAAACGGGGATAGTAACAGTGCACATCTCATGGGGTTATTGTTAGGATTAAATGAGGTAATATAAGTAAAGCATTTAGCACTGTGCCCAACACTTAACAGGTGTTCAGTGAATTCTCCCCTGCCCTATTTCACGCTCAATCCTCAGGTGTGACTCCCCAGGCCTTGGATGGCCCATACATGCGCACTCAGGCTCCCACTCCACATGCAGTCACCTAACAAATGCTCACTTAGAAGACATGTGCCGGCTGGGAGCAAAGGGCACTGGAGGCTCTAACGAGTTTGGCACACGCAAAGAGGACCAATCCCTGAGCACAGGGCCAGGATCCTCCCATTTTGCTTGGCTTAGGAAGCATTCCTCCAAGAATGCTGGTAAACCTCAGCCAGAGCCCTCAGAATCTGCCAGGCCAGGTGGAGTAGGTGAATGGAGGTTCAGCCTCCCAGAGGGATGAAGAGCACACCTCCCCTCCAGCCTGAGGCCTGCAGGTCAGCCCTCAGCCATCCTCCCAGCCCCACTGGGCAAAGGCAAGCACAAAGACCCAGCAGGCAGTGATGAGAATGAGGGCAGAAATCAGGCCTCAAAGGCAGCAGGATCCGGGGAAGCCAGGCAGTCCTGAGCTCCAATCTCACCCCAACACCTAACCAGGCGGGTGACCACCCTGAGCCTCAGTTCCTCATTCGTAAAATGGAGTTGATAATGCCCACCTTGCAGAACAGCTGTGTACACGAATGAGGGTAACGTTCTTCCAGGTCCCTCCAGGATCTAGCATATAGTCACTGTGGGAACACACAGAGACTATGCCCCACCCCGACCCCTGATTCCTGGACTGTAAGCATGGTGCCCTCCCCCGACCCTCACAGCACTGGGAGAGCAGAGGGAAGGCCTGGCAGGCTGAGGGGACACCGAGAACCTGTGCTGTCTCCTGTGACCCTTCCAGTCTACTTCCTGCCCAGCAGGGGGGTGAAGGACCAACCTACAGCCAGCCATGACCCGTCCTCCCCACTTCGCTCTCAGAGTAAAAGAGGCCCAGCCCCTGCCTCGTTTGGCCAGGAAAGAAACGGTTGCCCAGGAGAGGAGGCGGCGTGCCTCTGTCTCACAGCTCCCATTGAGCCACTCTTCCGACGTGAGGAGGTTTCCTCTCCTTCCCCAACCTCAGAGAACACACAGGCTTGCTGTGGGTCCGGTGGCGCTGCAGGGCTGGAGAGCTGGGATCAGGAGGTATTCTGATGTCTCTGCCTTTCACTCCTGCTCTGGCTGCCTTTCTCCCAGGGGCCTCTCCCACCCTCCTCCCCCACTGACCTCAAGAATAAGCCCAACAGTAATTCTGGCACTAATCTGGGCACTCCTCCTTGCTGTGGGGGCAGGGAAGGGGACAGGAGACCAGTCTCAGTCCCAGATGGCTGAGCCTCAGGACACTCCACTGAGGCCTCCTCCCCAACCTGCACAGCTCTTCTCCTCTCAGGTAAGTAACTAGGCACACACACAAACACACACACACATGCATATACACTCACACACACACACACACAGGAATCCAGAGAGGAGAGGGAGAGGGAAAGAGAGTGGGGAGACTCTAATAGGGGAATCCTAGACCCATCCCCCGGGATGACTGACAGCCCTTCCACAGCTGATCCAGCCTCCTGGCTCTGTACCCAGGGGAGCACTAGTGGGTCCTGAATGACAAGCCCATGTGGCCTGGAAGCAGAGGATCCTGGGACTGGGAAGCCAGATGCCTGACTTATTGCCAAGGCACTGCAGTGCTTCACTGTGAGACCCGAAACAGAACTGGCCACTCCCTGTGCCTCAGTTTCCTATCTGGAACTCAGAGCAGGAATGAGATCATCTCTAAGTACGCCTTCCAGTTCCAGCATTCTGTGACTCCATACCTGTGACCTCTGGGACCCCTCAGGGAGTCCCAAGCATCGGAGAGTGCTGGGGGAGGGATCACCCTAACTCCAAGGAGGCAGGAAGCCCAGGGAGACCTGTAGCTACCCTGGGCTGGCAGAGGGCACTCATCCTGCCGCAGCCTCCCAGGGAGGAGTCCAGGCTCTGGCAGGAGGCCGGAGGACAGAGGAGAGCTCCTCAGTATGGCCTCAGGCAGCCCGAGGCCCTGCTTGATGTCCACACATACCCCAGAAGCTCAGAAGTGAAAGGGCTTGATGTCTATAATTTAAAATACTCTTAAAAAAAAAAAAAAGCAAAATGTGTCAAAATATCAGCAATTGTTAAATCTAGATGAGGGGTATGTGGGAGTTCCCCATACTATTCTCTCTACTTGTCTGAAAATGTTCCCAAGAAAATTTAAAAAAAAAAAATAGCACAGTCATGTGAGCCAGGCAGGAGCCCCCCACACAATGCCCAGAGCTCCTGGCATGCCTGAAAGGCAACTGGGTCTCTAAAGTAGGTTAAACATCCCACCCCCATCTCCTTTATGTTGTTTCCCTAGAAATTGCTTTTCACAAATTCCACTGAGCCCTAGCTGCACATTTAAAAGCCTTAACACATTCAGAAGCCAGACACTGCCCTTTATTGAGGTGACTGCCGTCTTGTGACCACACCTCTCCCACCCACCAGGCTCCCCATGCCCTCTGCAGAGCAGCCCGGGTCTGGGGGTCCTGATACTGATTCCATCTTCATGAGGCCACCACCCTCTTGGAGCCTCAGAATGTCCCTATCTGTGGAGCAGAAATGATGACAAGTCAGTAACTGCCCGGGCATCTCATTCATAGGCAACGTGTCACCTGACAAAGAGACTGAAATCCGCAGTTAACAGATGGGAAAGCTGAGGCCCAGGCCCAGAAGAGACTGGAAGCAAAATAAGAAAGGTGGAGAACAGAGGGTGGAGGAGGTGGGCAAAGTTCCCCAGCTGTTCCAACTCCCCCTCCTCCCCAGCCCTCTATCCCCACCCTGGCGGTGTGGGTCGGAGACATGGGGACTTGCGTCTCTTTCTCTGGCTCCTGTTTATCAAGCTTCCTGGTAAGAAATAAATGGCCATGATTGCAGTCTCCCAGCCAGGCCCAGCTGACCCTCACCAACACTGGCCAGGCTTGCCTCCATGGATCGATAATGGAGAGTTATCAGTACCCCAAATGATCAATAGCTAATTGCTGAGTGCCGTGCAATTCATCTGGGAGAATTATGTATGGCCAGTGACTGGGTGGCCCCGCCCCAGCCTGGCACAGCCATCAGAGACAGGGAGGGCTGTATCTACGGTGAGTGTCTCAGCAGCAAAGCAGCCCATAACTCAGGAGCTTCTCAAACAGATGTTTTGGGCCCAGCCCACATCCCCAGGCCCAAGGAACCACCCAGGGAGGAAGTGGCAGTGGCCACAGAGGCCCCAAGGGAGGCACTGCATGCCCCCGATCAGCCTAGTTGGCCCCCAACTAGGAACCCAAGATGGATAAGCCCAGTCCCTGCCACCAAGGTGATCCCAAGTCAAAAGAAAGACAAACTGCCCCCCAGGCCTTGCACACAGTGGGTACGCAGCAAATCATAAATGTTTCCTAAATGTAAAGCTGATACACTGCTCTCAGAGTTCTGAGGAAGGATGGGCTGCTTCCAGGAGGGGTGACCAGGAGAAAGTTTTTCTTTTTTTTTTTTTTTTTTAAATGTGGCATTTGGGCTGATCCTTAAAAAGAGGGTGGAATCAGAGATGGGGGAGAACTCTCAGGTGGAAGGACCATGGAGGAGGAAAGCGACAGCACACCTGATTGGCTGGAGCCTGGGGACACAGAGAGGTGCTTGGGAGAGAGGGCTGGGGTGGGACATAGGATTGTGCAAGGTGTCGAGGGGTCAGGACGCCAGCCTGGAGGTAACAGGGAGTGCTGGAAGGGTGCTAGGTGAGAGTGCGACAGCCAGCCTGGGCTTGGGAAGGTGTGTCTATGGTTTCCACCAGACTGCATGCCCAAAGAGGGCAGAGGCTGGTCTTACTCATCTCTGTCCCCATAGCACCCGGCACAGCCAGGCCCGGAGGAGGCACCCAAACAGTGATTCATTGAATGATCATAGATCATCAAATTGTAGGACAGGGGAGTCCTGGAATTACAGCCGTGAAATAGCATGTTTCTATAATGCCCTGCCACGTAGAAAAATACATATTAGAGCCTCAAAAACAGCCTTGTGAGGCAGGCAGGGAGATCATTCTGTCCAGTGTCCAAAGGGGAAAGCCGAGGCTCAAAGAGGGACAGTAATCTGTCCAAGGTTACATACCAGAAAGGGCTAGGGCCTAGTGCCCTCCCCACCCTGCCCCAGAAGGCTCAGGACTGCTTGCCTTGGCATGGCCAGGGTTGCCTGGGAGGTGAAGGGCTACCCCTCACTTATCACTGGGTTCTCCTCCTCCCCAGGAAGCTCCCCAATCTCAGCCCCACTCTGTGCTGGGGCAGTCGGAGAAATACAGCAGATGCTGCCCTATTGAGCATCCCTCATTCCATTCCCAGCTGAGACTGGCTACCAGCCACCATGACAGCCTGTCCTTGTACCTATAATGGAAACAGAGCCAAGAAGGGAGTCTCTAGAACCCCCAAGCTGGTATAGACAGAAGACAAAGCCACTCCTCCCCCAGTCTCCACCCTAGAAGTTTGGGAAGCCTCACTGTGAAGCAAGAACAATGGACCAGGAATCCAGAGACAGTGTTAAGCCTAACTCACTGTGTGGCTTCTGGAGAATCACTTCTCACCGTGGCCTCAGTTTTCTCATCTGTGAAATGGAACAACGCTGTCTGCCTACTTTATTAGAACTACCATGAGGACTAAACAAAAGAAGGAGTATAAAAACACAAAATTATAAAGCAGATTTTGCCTTGGAAAATAATAATAATAGGGCTCCTCTTTACATTGAAACTCCAACCTGACTCACTTCCCCTTCCTGCAGAGGGCAAAAACATCAGCTAACATTTACTCAGATCCTACAATGCCGTCGGCAGTGGCTGCTTTACATGCATTATTTCCAAGTGGGCTACGGTAGATATCATCCCCCCATGACACGCATGAGGAAAGTGAGGCTCAGTAAAGTAAAGTGACTTGTCCAAGCTCACCCAGCTTGAAGCAGCTGAGCCAAGATTCAAACCCACTTCCATCTGGCATCCAAGCCCAGGCCCTCTGGATCCACCAGGCTGATTTGAGGAGCCACTCCACACCCCAAAGTCTCAGAGCTTCAGAATCAGCACTCAGGGTGTGGGGACATGTCACATACACACACACTCCACTGAGACCAGTGACCCTGACATCAGAGGCACGGTGCCACCCCATGGTAAGGCCATCAGAGCTGGGGGGGGCACGTGAGGAGGGTGGCTGGCACGGCTGGCCTTGAGCTAATTATATCAGTCCTGGGCATGGAGCTGTCTATCCGGCTGTCCAGGCGGGCGGTGCTGGAACTGGGCCACCTGCCAAGGTCCAGCCTCCATGTCCAAACCAACCTGGACACCGAAGTTCCATTTTGGCCCCTCTCACCCTGACCCTGGTGGCTGGCAGTGCCCACATAGATCCAGACGGCCATGGTGGCAGCTGCTATCCCTCCTCCAGAGGCTGGCACCTCCCCTGATGTGGCCATATGGCCCCACATGCTCTCTGACAGCTGGAGTGCTGAAACAACTGCCTACGGAAGCCCTGCAGAGGCCCCGAGGCCTCGGTCGCCCCACCCACCCCTGCCCAGCAAGCACAGGCATAGCCAGAAAAACCTGAGACTGCAGTGCCCGCTCCCAACTTGCTTAGTGACCTTGTGCTGGTCACTGCCCCGCTCTAGGCCTCAAGCTCTTCCTCTATCAAATAGTATCGCCTCACTACTCCTCTACCCCTTTTTCTTTGTAGTCCTCTACCCCTTTTCATTTATAGCCCTCTTCTGAGGTTACAAACTCCCACTCAAACTCACTCCAGTTATCCACGGAGACAAACAAACACATCCACTTTACAGACATAGGAACTAAGGCAGACCCACAGGCCTCAGGGGCTTACTGAAGTGCACACAGTGGCAGGGTCAGTACTGGAGACTGCATCTATGACTTCAGGACACCTGCCACCTCTGTATGCCCAGGTGGTGGGGCCTATGAATCCTGAGCCCTCGCCCAACTCTGACAACCTAGATCACCCCACCCAGGTCTTCCCAGCTCCTGGACAACCCCTCCCACGACCACTAGAGGAGCAGTTTATATCGCAAATCTAATTGTGTCTCTCCAGAACTTCAACCCAGCAAGCCCTGAATTCAGAATCAGCCCACACTCCTCAGATGGGCACTGAGGATCCTCTTCTGTCTGGTGCCAACCTTCTCCATGCCCGTGTCAACTACTCCACTGCAAACATGTTCTATCCTTGCCCAGCACTTCCCACCTCCATGCCTTTGCCAGCGCCATGCCATCTTCCTAGAAAGCCCCCACTCACATTCACATTAGCCATTCACTCATTTAGTCAATTATTTACTAAGCATCGACCAAGTCCCAGAAAATATCAGCAGGTCAAGACCCTGCCAGCCCCCTCCTTCTGAAACAGCCCCTTGCCACTCCCCCACTGACCTTCTTGATCACCCAGCCCGCTCGGCTCATACCCAGAGGTATGGGTCCAAATCTGTTTCCCCTTTGAGAGACCATCCGGGGAGGGGCCCAGGCTCATGATTGGTATCCCCAGCACTCAGTCCAGGTCTCAAGCCAGAAGATGCCTCCAAATGTGAAGTGAGGCTCAAGGGTAGGATTCCAGGGCCTGGAGAGTAAGAAGCAAGGCGTGGTTCTTGGGAACAGGGGTCTGGGCCCGAGAAGCCCACAGAAGAAACTCTGAGACTGGTCAGGGTGGCCCTCAGACCCCACAAAGGTATGCCTGGGTGGTCAGGGGCAGCTTTTTCCCTTGAGTCACCCCAAGACCCAGGCCACTCAATAAATTCTTACCACTGGATTTGTTAGAATACTTCTATAATTTAAAACCCAAATATGGCAGGGTCAGGTCTTGCCTGGGGAGGGAAATTAAGGGGGTCACACTGGGCACTGCTCCCTCCCAGTCAGGATGTTGGGGTGGGAAAGTGGCTGTTTTCCTAAAGGGGGCAGTCAGTAGGG
>NW_012099388.1:114304-115638 GCF_000951045.1 Mandrillus leucophaeus | reverse complement strand
AGAGGATAAGAAGGCTTCTGGGGCCGAAGGAAAATGCCAGTACCCAGCATAGAGTGCCAGGCTGGGTGGGGAGTGATTTGGATCCCTGGGATGGTAGTGAACTCCGAGAGCTGTGCAGAGGATGACAGGAGCTGGGCTTCCAAACCATCAAGCAAAGCTCAGACAGCCTCTGGCCCCAAATCCAGGAAGCACATATTTAACCAGGCTAGGGTTAAAAGGTCCCACAGGCCAGAAGCCTTTGCTCAACTGTCTCTGGCTGAGAACAGCCGCCGCCGGCCTGGTAAACGTGCCATACACAGCAGGAGCCCGCCTGCCAGGTCAATAAAGAAGGCCTGGGTGCCCTCTATGCCTCACCGAAGAGGGTCACTGGATGCCCTCGCAGTGGAAAAGGGCTGTCCAGAGACTTAGAAGACTGCCTCCATCTCTGCCACAAAATCCTCCTCTGTGAAATGGATAAGAACCTTGCCCATGGGTCCTGCATTCTCACAAAGCGGCTAAGAGATTCCAAGGGCTAATGGAGGTGGAAGTAAGGTTTAAGCCTGAAAGCTGATATCACCATAGACATTACCATACTACAGAGACCCAGATAGATACTGACAGCTCCAGCCGCCACACCCCTCCATGCAGCATCCAGGCTGAGATCAAGACTTCTAACTACATAGGTTCACACGGATGGGGGCTGCTTAGGATCCCGGCAGTTACAACCCCAGGGAAGTTCTAACTGGAAGGACTCAGTAGCAACCAGAGAAGGCTTCCTAGAGGAGGAAAAACCTGCCCTGGAAGCAAGGAGGATGAGAAGCCTGCAGGAGTCCTGACCCATGACCCTTCCTTGAGTCTCTCACTCCAGGAGACATGGGGTTCTCTCCCTCGCGGAGGCACCATCTTGGACCACAGCTTTCCATCCCGTCTTCCACAGGATTGGCTGGGTTGGCAGTGAGGGGTGTTCCCTCAGGCAGCCAGCACAGGTCCAGAGTGTGGGAGGAGACTCAAAAAGGGGAGAGGATACAAACCACAGCCACAACCTCAATGCAGAGTGAGGCACGCGGGGGTATGGCTCCAAGCAGGGATGGGGCACCAGGCCAGCAGACCTGGAGACGCCCCCTCCCATCCCCAAGCTCTTGGGAGCTCCTGAGGGTCCAGGTCTGGTGGGGCGCGCCTTGCGGCGAGTTCCCTTCTTCCAGCCATCGTCCCGAGGAGCAGAAGGCAAGGGGACACACACATACACGCCCGGGCACGTCTCTGCACTCCCCCAACTCAACCTCGGTGTCTTCCGCCTGCCTGCAAAGACAACCTGCGGGGCCCTGGGCCTGGGAGCTGTCGCCGCGCGGTCTCGC
>NW_012099388.1:110152-112279 GCF_000951045.1 Mandrillus leucophaeus | reverse complement strand
GGCCCTCCGGGCTGGAGGTGAGTCAAGGAGAAGGACGGTCGGGAGCTGCCCGGACCACGCCATCCAGGGGGCGCTCAGCAGCCAAGTCTCTGGGCCCACAGTGGGTGTGCGGCGGTGCAGGCTGAGCGCCCTGGACTGCGGGGCGGGGGAGGGGGATCAGGGAAGCTGCTCTCCGAGTCTGAACTCCAGGGGAAGACGCCTCTCATGCTGAGAGAACAGGGCTCACGGGGTGGCGTCCCGTTCCTGCTGTGTGACGTTGGGCAAATACCTACCCCTCTCTGCACCTCAGTGTACCCCCTTTGTAAGGACATGGCTTCCATCATCTCTGAGCCCATGCCCAGCTCTGATATGGTATTACATCCCATAGGAGGGGGAGTCGCAAGGTAGGCCCTCAATCCCCAGAGTCCCACCTCCTTCTTGCCTGTGAGAGCTGAGGCCACCGCTGAGATTGCAATCCTTGCCACCCTGGACACTCACCAGGCCGAGTCGGCCTCCTCCTTCCTTCTGCCTTATCAGGGGAACCAGGGAATGAGGCAAAGTTGAGTTGGTACAGGGACCTACTCTTTGCAGAGCTCCCTAACATCCAAGATCTCCTTGGGCCCTCATGACACCCCTGGGAAGTAAAGTGCACCCCTAGGCTCCCGGTCAGCCTGATCCTGGACAAGTCTGGCACATGAGCTTTTCGTCTTCAGGGCCCCTTCCCCACCCTTACTTCCACCCCAGACTGTCCCTTGCTCCCCAACCCTGCAGAGGGATGCATTTTGCCCATTGTTCAGGAAGTTTCTGTCATATGCCCCATCCTGTGCTAGGTCCTGGAGACACACAGATGATTTAGACACATTCCTACCTTCAGAAAACAAGAATAGGGAAAGTGTGATAGAGCCGTGGGGGGTGGAGGAGGTCCTGGAGGAGGTGACATTGAAGCCAGGTAGTGAAGGATGAGTAAGAATTGGCCAGGCAGAAAGGAACAGAAAGGGGATCCCATGCCAACAGAAGAGCATGTGCAAAGACCTGGAAGTGGGAAACGGAGTGATGGGTGTTTCGGAGGGAAGAGAAGCTATAAATCCTTGATTTGAGGAGTTTCGACTTTGTTCTGGGGCAGCAGCAGAGCTGCTGCTTGGCAAATCTAGGCAGCAGCGCCCACCCCCACCTTTCAGCCATCACAGAGGTATGGCTAAGGGCTTCCCAAACTCAGCAGCTTTTGCCAGAGGGCCACCTCCTCTTCTGTTCCTCCTCTCCAAGGCCAGACCCAACCTCTGTGCCGGTATCCACAGCCAGAGGCAGCACAGCCTCCCCCTACTGACCAGAGCTGGAAGTAGGAGAAGCCCAGGCTGTGCTGTGGCTGTGATGTGAGTCCAGGAAGAGCCAGGCTCCTGTACCCAGCCGTCATGAAGATGCCCTGTAAAGACTCCAGACTTTGGTATCAGGCAGATCCAGTGTCGGTTCCAGCCTCAGTGTCCTCCTCAGTACAATGGGAATAAAAATACATTGCCAGTAAGGTGACTGGCGAAGAATCCACGAGGGACGATGCTCAGGAATGGCTCAGCACACAGCAGGCATGCAGCAAATGGCCTTTTCTTCCCTGTGCCTGAGCTTGACTTTGTGGCCCATCCCAAAGTCCCTGTTGTCTCCTTTCTCCCTCCTTCCCTGGCCATTTTCTTTCTGCCTCCGTAACAGATTTCCTGGGGGCCCCAAGCGAGATGAGCTCACAGGTGTTGCCTGCTCTGGCTCAGCACGCCTCCTGAGGTATCTTCCCAGGGCTTCCAGGTGAACCCTAGGGAAGCCACACGGAGACAAACAGCCTTTCCCCAGAGTCTCTGACATCCACACGAAGCAGCAATCCCAGCCTGCATCCCCATCCAGTTCTCCCGCTTACTTTTGCTGTCTTGGGAGGCACACAGCCTTTGTGTCCGTGCTTGGGAATTTATGTCCAGCTATGTGGTGCAAACTCAAATAGGTGGCATACTTTCTCTGAGCCTTAACTCCCTCTCTAAGTATGGGAGCAAGCTGGTATGTGCCACAGGGATGATGAGCCTAAGTCTATGTCATTTATTGTCCCCAGCAAGTCCGAGCCTAGGCCCTCTACCCAGGAGTTCTGCACTAAGGCAGTCAGGTGCAGAGGCCTCT
>NW_012099388.1:106539-108107 GCF_000951045.1 Mandrillus leucophaeus | reverse complement strand
GGAATTCTTGCCATAACCATCAGCTACTCTGTCTGGAGTGCTCCTTCCTGTCAAGCATCCTCCTGAGACCCTGAAGTCAGCACCACCGTGGGCCACAGACACACCAGCTGACCTCATAAAACCTTCCCTGGAAAGTTGTAGCCAGCTGCATCCCCCGAGTAGGACTGTATCGCTGCCATGGGCACCAGTGAGCCCATGGATTATAGAACCCATTAACAGCTGGAAAACTGAGGCTCCAGACAGAAGGGGTTGGCCCAGGCCACCATAGCAAGCCCTCCTGCCTCACCCCATCCTAGACTGCCTGGGCAGGTCCAAGGAAGCAGGACTATGTGGGGTGCCATTTCCCATCCCCCAGTGTTCCCTCAGAGGTTCAGAAAGCAGCTCCTCCCTCCCAGGAGACACTGCGCCCTGCGGTCTCTCTTGTGTGAGTTGCAGTTTCTGCTTGGGAGACTGCCTTACCTTGTTAAGGACCCTGCCTAAAGAGGTGGGGATGGCCCTGTAGGCGCTGTCCCCAGGTCAGCACAGGGTCTTGAGCTCATGGAGCAGGCAGGGTCCAGGCCAGCTTGTTGAGAGGGCCCAGGTCAATCCACAGCCTGCCACATCAGCTTTTTCTATACTAACCATGCCTACCTGAAACGTGGGGAGTGCTTTGCTGTCCACAAGTCTAATTGCATGTGTGTTCTCAGGGAAGGTGCCCTACAGCCCAGGGAAGCAGGAGCAGGGATTATCCACATTGTACAGATAAAGAAACCAAGGTGCAGGGTTATGGCCATCCAGGCGCTGGATCCCTGCAGTCCAGCACAGTCACACAACAGGGCCTCAGGAAAGGGTGGTGCTGGAGGCAGCAGGGCAGCAGGAGCTGTGGGTGTCGGGAATCTGGGCAGAGAATGGACCCTGACTCTTGGAAATGGGACTGGACTTGCACTTTCAGAGGCCGAGGAGTGAGGCGGGGCGGTGCGTGGGAATTTGGGGACCTGGGAATATGCAGTTTGGGGAAGTGACTGGTCATGCAGTTCCCACTCACCATGGTGGGCCCTGTGGCAGGCCCACGGGGTCTATCCTCGGGGAACACACAGGCTGTGGGCAGACAGGCACATGGATAGCACAGAGGAAGGCCAAGGTTCCAAGTTCTGGAGTGGGCACAGTGTTGGGGTGGGGGCTGGAGGCCAGCAGGGTCACAGAAGTGAGAGTCAGAAGTCCATGGAGCCTGGAACCAAGGAAGAGGGGGCCTGGCAACGCATCTATGCAGGAATCAGCAGAATCTGGCTCTCCCAGAGAACCAAGAGGCGATGGTTCACTGGGCAGGGGAAAAGGGCCTGGGGGCATGGGGAGTACTCTGGGGGAGGAAGCACGACTAGGTCCATGTCCCCTCTGAGCTGCAGGGGTTCAGGGAGTATGTGCTGGCCACGTGGATGTGTTGGAATGCAAGAATGCAAGAAAGAAGACGGGAGAGGGTGAGAGGGAGGGAGGAGGGACCAGCATGAGCACAGACAGAAACCTATGAAAGTGCCTCCACTGTTAAAAAAAGGAGCAGGACGATGAGCAGGATGGGGCCAGAGGGGACCCCC
>NW_012099388.1:102282-104714 GCF_000951045.1 Mandrillus leucophaeus | reverse complement strand
CTCAGGAATGGCTCAGCACACAGCAGGCATGCAGCAAATGGCCTTTTCTTCCCTGTGCCTGAGCTTGACTTTGTGGCCCATCCCAAAGTCCCTGTTGTCTCCTTTCTCCCTCCTTCCCTGGCCATTTTCTTTCTGCCTCCGTAACAGATTTCCTGGGGGCCCCAAGCGAGATGAGCTCACAGGTGTTGCCTGCTCTGGCTCAGCACGCCTCCTGAGGTATCTTCCCAGGGCTTCCAGGTGAACCCTAGGGAAGCCACACGGAGACAAACAGCCTTTCCCCAGAGTCTCTGACATCCACACGAAGCAGCAATCCCAGCCTGCATCCCCATCCAGTTCTCCCGCTTACTTTTGCTGTCTTGGGAGGCACACAGCCTTTGTGTCCGTGCTTGGGAATTTATGTCCAGCTATGTGGTGCAAACTCAAATAGGTGGCATACTTTCTCTGAGCCTTAACTCCCTCTCTAAGTATGGGAGCAAGCTGGTATGTGCCACAGGGATGATGAGCCTAAGTCTATGTCATTTATTGTCCCCAGCAAGTCCGAGCCTAGGCCCTCTACCCAGGAGTTCTGCACTAAGGCAGTCAGGTGCAGAGGCCTCTTTGGGATCCCCTTGTGTCCTGTCCTTGTGCTGGTGGCCAGCCACCTCTTCCTTCCAGCAGGCTTTACAGAGAGGCATGGCATGAACCAGGCCCACTCCATGGCCAGAGCAGTAGTAGTTGGGGGCCTCGGGCAGGGATCAGGAACCAGACCAGTTGGGCAGCTCCAGGAGGGAGCTCCTCTACTAGGAGCTGGCAGCTGCTTCCCACCACAGAGTCTGGGTCAGTGCCCCCACAAATGCCTGCCCAGGGCTGCTCTGCTGTTTCCAGCCATCTCCACAGGCCAGTCATGGAGAACTTTGGCAGTGTCCCAGATTTAATCATCATGCCAGGTCCAGCCGGGACTGAGAGTGGCCCACATGGAATTTGAGGAGGCAGTGGGCATTTCCCACCCACTTCCTCTGAAACCCCTGGCTTCCTAAGCCAGGCTGAAAAGTAGGTCACCAAGGGTTCGGAGAAATGCCCCACCCAGCTGGGCTGTCTCCTTACAATCTCTAAACACATCCAATCTCCCCACCTCCACCTCTCTCCCCACCTGTCCCCACCACCTTTTGGTTTTCACACATCTCTCAAATCCTTCCGTCCCTAAGCAGCTGGCATCAACCACTCCCTCCCTATCCCAATCTCCCTCCTCTTCCCTCCTCCTCTGCCAAGAGTGTGGCCAGAAGATTTTTGTTCATTGGCTTACCCTCATGCTCATCTTGGTGTTATCATTCCCATTTCAGATAAGAAAAAAGCAAGGCTCAGGGAGGTGAGAGCCAACATCCTTTATTCTTTCTGTGAACAAGGGTTGTAGGCCTACTTCATGCCACACACTGCGCCAGGCGTGAGGAATACACAGTGGAGACCTTAGAGTCTAGAGGAGACAAGAAGAAACCAAACCACCATGCACACAAATGTAAAATGACAACTGGGACAAGTGCTATGATGAGGTCTCTGGGGACCTGGTCTGGTCTGGATTAGGGGGTCAGGAGAGGCTCCCTACAGGAAGTGACACTCGATGTAGCACCAGAAGGTTGAGTAGACAATGACCCACAGAAGTGGGGACTCCAGAGAGAGGGAATAGCATGTGCAAAGTCCCCATGGTGAGAGGAAAGAGAGAAGGACTGTGTGACCAGAGCATGAGGAGAGAGGATTCGCGATGGAGGTGCAGGTGGCATGGGTCAGGACAGTAGGTTCTAGTGGGACCAGCAAGGAGTTGGGTTTTAGCCTGGAGGCTCTGGGCTGGCCCTGGAGGTTCAAAGGAGAAGACAGTGCCACCACTGTTCCTCCAGCTATCTCCCAGCCTACCACCCTTCACCCAGGGACCACTTCCACCCTCTTCTCTGATGCCCAGGCCCTGGCACAAGGCGGGACATCCTGGAAACTCAGACTGCGCAGCTGAGTGGGCAGTGTCATGAGGAAGCAAGAGGCCTTGGCCCCGCCTCTCATCAGATGCTAGCTGGATGCCTCCGGGCAGCACCTGCTACTCCGTGTCCCCCAGAACTGTAAAGAATGGACTGATCATCTTCTGCTATCTCTGGTTGATCCTGGACCATAGCCTGTAATAAGGGAATGGAGAAGATACAGCATGACTCCACCCAGGCCAGATTCCAGGGCCTTGTCCCTGCAGTGGGCAGAGGAGCTACCTGAGGCGTGCTGCTGGCCTATGCTTTCCCATCCCTCCTCCGCCCCTGAGCCTGCCCCTGGCCCTTCCCAAGGAGGGCACTCCAGGAAGCTTTCTTCCTGTCCCCACCCCAGGCCTCACCTGCACCCTCACCTATGTCTCCACCTGGTAAATGCATCAGACGCCCGGGAGTCCCTGTTGGCCTGTCAGTGCTCAGCTGGACTATTGGGCC
>NW_012099388.1:93227-101052 GCF_000951045.1 Mandrillus leucophaeus | reverse complement strand
GCTGTGGGCAGACAGGCACATGGATAGCACAGAGGAAGGCCAAGGTTCCAAGTTCTGGAGTGGGCACAGTGTTGGGGTGGGGGCTGGAGGCCAGCAGGGTCACAGAAGTGAGAGTCAGAAGTCCATGGAGCCTGGAACCAAGGAAGAGGGGGCCTGGCAACGCATCTATGCAGGAATCAGCAGAATCTGGCTCTCCCAGAGAACCAAGAGGCGATGGTTCACTGGGCAGGGGAAAAGGGCCTGGGGGCATGGGGAGTACTCTGGGGGAGGAAGCACAACTAGGTCCATGTCCCCTCTGAGCTGCAGGGGTTCAGGGAGTATGTGCTGGCCACGTGGATGTGTTGGAATGCAAGAATGCAAGAAAGAAGACGGGAGAGGGAGAGAGGGAGGGAGGAGGGACCAGCATGAGCACAGACAGAAACCTATGAAAGTGCCTCCACTGTTAAAAAAAGGAGCAGGACGATGAGCAGGATGGGGCCAGAGGGGACCCCCAGGCTTTTTCAGCAGAGTAACTGTTTTCTGTGAGCTGACCCCTGCCAGACTTCACAACCTTGTTCTAGGTAATCCTCATCCGGACACCTGCTGTGAGCAGTCATTGGATGCAGCTGTCCCTGGAAGGGCAGGAGTGCTGCAGCCTGAAGGGGCTTCTGGGCAGTGCCCTCCTCCCCTGCTGCTGGGGTGTTGGGGCTGATAGGCCTCAGGTGAGGACCCTTCTCCTGGCAAGGAATCTGAAGAGAGAGCTTTCTTGCCCAAGGCCTTACTCTTCTAGGGACAGCTGCATGCAATGACTGCTCCAAGCATGGGATAAAGGCTGTCCCTCTTGTCCCACTGCAGAGACAGCTCTATCCAGAGCTCCTCAGGCTAGCTGGAGGTGGGTGGGAGAGGTCAGTCTCTTGGGAAGGCTGGCCCAGCCCACAGGCCAGCGCTGAACCCACAGGGACCTCTTCCATCTGCCTGCATCCTCATTCCACAGATGGAGAAACAAGTCAGAGAAAAAAACAAGACTTGCCCAGGCTTGTGACATCAGTTAATGATGGCCCCAGGAATATTCTGTAGAGTTCTGCCTCCCAGCCCAGCATAGGTGTTACCTTTGGACCAAAGTGATGTTCACTTCCTGCCTGTCCCCCTTTCCAAGGCCTGCACTGGGTCTCAGGGTCACGAGTCTGGCTGGATTGACCCTTACCCAATTTCCCAAGGCTGAAATGAGGTGCCTGCAGGTCCCCCAGGTCCTTTGCAGAGACTCCTGCAGCTGCCTGAGCTGTCCAGCTCTGGCATTAGGATGGGATGTACTGGGCTGGATGAGCAGGCAGGCATCTGACTGGCATGGGAGAGCAAATAGATGGGAAGGAAATCAATCTGAGTGGTTAATTTTAATTTTTAATTTGCAGGGAGAGTAATGCACCCCATTTGACACTGCACACTTGCTGTAAGCTGCTGGCATTCACCTTTGCTGCTACCACTGCAGCCTGGTGTGCCCAGTGGCTCCCTGCCCTTCTGTCAGGTGAGCCTGTCTCCCACATGGCAGACTGACCTTCTGCAAAGCTGGGAGAAAGGGTCCCCTTGCAGCGTCCTCCACCCCTTCCGCCTAGGAGAAAAGTGTCTACTAAGCTCCCTCTGTGTGAGATGAGTAGGGCCAAAAATGTGCTCCCCTGGGGAAGAGCCCCATTGGACAATGTCTATTCCAAAGTCAGGGTGTGTGAATGGACTCTCAGACATGGTGGCAGACCAGTTTAAGGGGCAGGGGAGACTCTAAGCGCACCTTCTCCCGCAGATACTGAGTAGTTGCTCAACCTACCTACCTTCATGGACGGCCCTATACTTAGAGTCAGGTCTGTTTTAAAACCAGAATAATCCTGACTCTGTGTCCTGCCACTTTGAGAGTCAAAGCTCTGCTGTCTCTTTGTTTATTTGGAACTTGACCATGCATGGGCTAGGGAAAGATGGCCTGAACTGGGAGAGACTAAGTCTCCCCCTCAACTCTGTGACTCCTCTCCCCCTGCTAGGGCCCAATCCCTGAGAGCAGTGTCCTGTGAGGTTGACAGCAGAGGCCCTGGAATGAGGCAGGCCTGGCTGCAACCGTGGCCTTGCCACTTATTAGCTGTGTGACCTTGGGGGAGTCACATATTCTTCTTGGGCATAGCCTTCAGGGACCCTTTCAACTGTTCTCCTTCAGGACTCATCTTCTCTTGGTATCTTCAAAATGCGAGGTTCGATGACCTCCTCCAGGAAGCCCTCCATGATGAAGCCTTCTTTTTTCTCCACCTCTACTATTCCCAGCTCTGGACACGAACTCTCTGTGGCCCCTCCTTGGCCCTTAGTAGCTTGACTTTGTGCACCTCACCCTCTGCATGGGGTGTGTGCCAGAGAAAGCATGGCCTTTGAAGCAGATATCCCTAGTTCAAATCGCAACTCCGCTCCATGCTGGCTGCCTAGGCCCATCCCTTGAGCACCTCAAATGCAATGGATCCAAAACTGAACTTATCATCCCTCCCCAAGTCCACCCTTGCCCTTTTCTCATCTCAGTAAACAGCACCTGAGTTTACCAGTTTCTGAAGCCAGAGAGGGGCCATCTGAGACTCTCCCTCTTCCTTGCCTCATTCCCTGCATCCTATTCTGTCCCTGTCCTTGGCTACATACCCCCTGATGGGGCAGGCAGAGGGGAGGACAGGGATTCTCTCTTTACTGCCTTGCATGGCAGGCCTGGGAGAACACTCAGAGAACAGCCAGTTCTCCCCTCCCATTTTATAGAAGAAGACACTGAGGCTCAAAGAGGGTCAATACCTGCCCTGGGTCTGATGGTGAATTGTTCATAGCAGAGCTGAACTGAGAAGCCATGTCTCCTGTGCAACCCAGGTGGGCATCTTGGTCAAGGCCAGGCCCTGTGACAGTGGCAGAAAGAGACCAGATTTCCTGAAGCCCTGGCCCACTTCCCCCTACACCCCAGGCCCAGAGAGTTTGCAGGGGAGGAGCGGGGGAGTGGGGTTGTGCTCAAGTTCCTGGGCAGAATGAATGATCCACCAGTGAGAGTTCATGAATCCAGACATCACAGTATCCAGAACCACATCATCGTGGGTGATTCCACAGCCTGGCCCCTGGGAGTGCTGCTTGAATGTGGCTGCAGGAGCAAGTGAGGAAAGGCCTCAGCCATAGAGCCAGTGGCCATTCTCTGTGTCCCCGCTACCCAACTCTCACAGTACCCGAAATTCCACCACTGCATCTGGCCCAAATGCAAATTAATACATTCTCTGACCAATGGAAGAGCTGGTACAAGGGTGGGGGAGAGGGCACAAAGAGGAGTCAACCAGGCTGAGGGTCCCATGGGGCATCCAGGATGACAGGGCTTAGTCCCCTTTACTGAGCACCTTCTGTCTGCTGGGCACTGCCAAGTGCTGTGTAAGCTTTAGCTCAATTCTCCTCCCTGTAGCTCCAAGGTGCCCCTCCATGAGGCCCAAGCATCACCCAACCTTTCTGGATCCCATTGCCCTCCCCTGTAAGATCAAAGTATAATCATATCTGACTCGTCTGGTATCCACAAAAAATTTTGAAGAAAATTTTAAAAATGAAATTAGTAATAATAACTGCTTCTAGAGGCTGCTGGATGATTAAACAAAAATGTATGTAAAGTGCTTCCTACAATGCTGGACAGAAAGTAGATGCTAATTAAATGCTGATTATAAATGAACTAACTCACGTGGTAAGGCCCACAACCTGCTCAGTTCATGCTTGTCAAATCTGAGCTGTTGGTAAGGTAAATGCTTCGCCACTTGCTCTTGGAATGGGGCAGAGCTGGGGGTAAAGAGGGGTGTCTGGCCAGGGCTAAGGCACAAAGGAGTTGTCCAGAAATTCAGAGCACTGACACTAAGACAAGGCAGAGAGAAGGAGTGAGGCCACAAGAAGTGAGCCGCCAGAGACCAGCCCCAGATCTTGTCTTCTAAAAACCTCTCTCCCTGAGGTTGAGTCTGGGCGGGCCAGATCCAAAGCCTCCAAGTCCTCTCGCACTTCCAAGCCTGGAAATCAAGGAGAAGGAAGGAGAGCCTCACTCACTGGGAGGGAGAGGAGAGTGTCAGAGACCTAAAGTGAGACAGAGACGTCAGGATAACAACCACGTGACAGCCACCACTATGAAGCACTTACAGCATGCACA
The DNA here is from genome assembly GCF_000951045.1 of Mandrillus leucophaeus. Lineage (NCBI taxonomy): Eukaryota > Metazoa > Chordata > Mammalia > Primates > Cercopithecidae > Mandrillus > Mandrillus leucophaeus. Next base: position 96,908 of record NW_012099388.1, on the reverse strand, counting down.
CGTGCTCAGCCTGCACTACATTTTCTCATTTTAATCCTCTAAACAACCACATCAAGGGTACTGTTAGACCCATACACAGATGAGACTTCAAGAGGCTAATTATGACTCGCCAAGGTCATGGCCTGTAAACCTCAGAGCCAAGATTTAAGCCTGGGTCTTTCTGGCTCTAAAGGCCATGCTTGGAACCACTATGAAAAAGAAAAAAGAAGGGGGAGGTTGGTGCCAAGGTCCAGCATCTCATCAGGTCCCAGACTCCCTGGCCCAGGGCAGTGGGGCCTCCAACCTAGCAAACTAATACTTCCTTAGACAGCCTTGCAGACACTCCAGTGGCTTATGAGCCCGAGGAATATCTGCCTATTCCCAGCCTTTGACCCTGCAGGTAAGACCAGGGGTACCATGGGAAAAACCTGGCCGTGCATCAGAGCTGGGGCAGAATGCTTAGGGTTAAAAACAACAACGTTTTTACAGCAATAAGTCCATGCCATCCACTGCTCTAAGTTATATATATATTTCTCACAATAACATATGGAAGTGAGTACTTTATCATCCCCATTTTATAGATGAGGAAACTGAGGCATACAGTGCTTAATGCACCCAAAGTCTCACAGCCTGAGAGTAGCAGAGTCTAGGTTTAATTTCAGGTAGTGAGGTTGCAGAGGCTGTGACTATAATCATTCAACATCCTGCTTATCAAAACAACCAAGGGCTGCTCTCAAGTGCAGAGCCAAGCAGAATGGTGTTGGGGATAAGATTTGACTTACAGCTGCTATTTGCTCACAATTTTTAGGATGCAGAAAATAAGACATCTGTATTTGCAGACTTAGCATAGAGCAGGAAGCTGGGCTGCTCTTTTTTTTTAAGATGGAGTTTTGCTCTTGTTGCCCAGGCTGGAGTGCAACGGTATGATATCGGCTTACTGCAAATTCCGCCTCCGAGATTCAAGCGATTCTCCTGCCTCAGCCTCCTGAGTAGCTGGGATTACAGGCATGCACCACCATGCCCAGCTAATTTTGTATTTTCAGTAGAGTCAGAGTTTCTCCATGTTGGTCAGACTAGTCTCAAACTCCTGACCTCAGGTGATCTGCCTGCCTCGGTCTCCCAAAGTGCTGGGATTACAGGTATAAACTACCTCACCCCGCAGGACCAGCCAGTTCTAAAAAACCAGCCTCCTCTTTCCACCCACTTCCTGGAGTCTGAGGCGCTCTTCAGGGTTCTGAAATACCTCTCCTGGCTGTAAGCCAGTGGTCTGGAGACCGTAAAGCTGACCTGGTTCTCTAAACATGTTCTTTAAATCCAGGCAGGAGAATCGACATTTTGGACGTGGAATGTTACCCTAAACACACAGGAGGAGCTGTTTCTTGGATCCCCCAACCCCAGCAAGAAAAGTCCCTTTGCGAAAGTCATAAATTAACGCACCTCTCTCTCTTCCCTGTGGATGGCTCCATTCCCATCTGAATTTCCATGTAATGGAGATGCCTTAATGAGATGGGCTGTTCTGTAACCCCAGAACTGGGGTGAGTGCATCAGGAGGTGTTTAGCCTGGGACTCAGTAAATGTCATTGGCTGTCGTTATCACTACCATTATTGTCATCTGCCCTGGGCAGCCCCCTCTTCTGGGACAGCAACCACACGCTACTGTGCACCCCCAACTTGCAGCTCCAGACAGCACACCCAGGAAGAAGGCAGTGGTCTTCATTGCTATCTTAGAAAGGTGGCCAGATGGCAGTGTTCTGGGAAACGGGGAGGAAGCTTTCACTTTAGAGGCTTCCAGCTGGGACACAGGACCTCGTTAATCAGTCTCCATTGCAGAGTAACCCTGCTGGCTCCACCACTGGATCCAAGGGCCTTCAACTCCTCCTTTTGGAGGCCCCCTTTGTGCTAAAGCCCCCTGATTTGGGGGACCTGGAATATCCTTGTCCCTCTTGTGCTTTCAAGTTAAAACTAGGTAAAGGTCTAGAGAGGCTGCACTGAGAGGTCCTGATGGGGCAGCCCCATGAGGTGGCTCCATGACAAACTGAATATGAGGCCAGCTGTTTCCTCCACACACCACTTCTCTGGGCCCCCAGGCTCCCCATCCCATTGGAAACCAGGCAGCCACATTCTAGTTATTGAAGAAGGCAGGGGCCCTCCCCATTTAAGGAAGAGGCCCAGCTTATGGGGAAAGGGCTATGCACCCACAACAAGGGTGGGAGGCAGGGAGAGAGGAGAAACTATGCCCCTTCTCTTTGCTTCCTCACCCCGGCATTCTCCCAGTTACCCTAGCTTGGAAGGAGCAAGGTCCAGGGCAAAGGTCCCTCACTCTTGTCATCATATCTAGCCCCAGCCAACTGGGACACTGGACCTCATTAATCAGTCTCCATTGCACAGTAACTATGTTGGCTCCATCACTGAATCTGGGGACCTTCAACTCCTTTCAGCAAATACTTACTGGGCACCAACTGTGTTCCTGACCTATACCAGGCCATTCTCTTACACACTTTTGATCCCATTTGATCTTTATGACAGCATGTGGGAGAAGAGATTTTACAAATGAGGAAACAGGCTCAGAGAGATCAAGGCATTTTCCCAAGGTCACGCAGTTGAGAAGGGGTGAATCTGGAAACTCCAGTCTGCCCTTTTGTAGCCTGATGACAGCAGCTGTCCCAGCCCTGCCCCAAATGGTTGACCCCCACAGGCTGGCCACAGCACCTCTGCCTGAGGAAAATAACCCACATTGAGGGGTCAAGGGGAAAAGGAATGCCTGGCCTGGCACTGCTTACACCTACTCTGGGAGAATCTGTCCATCTGGGTCCCTGGGCCTTCAAAGAAAATGTCGTGTGGGTAATGGTCAAAGTGTTAGATTTTCATAGAAAGGAAAAGCAGTCGCCCCCAAGGCACAACTTCTTCCTTGCTCCCTGTCTGGCAGTGCACACTGCCAGGGCTGAGAGTGGGAAACAGAGAGGGAGTGTGCACTGAGGGGTCCAGGAGGCAGCTGTGCCCTCCTTCCCACCCACTTGACCATGGGCCACTCACTTGACTGGGCCACTGAGAAAGACTCATTCAAAAATGTTAATATGTTCTGAAAGGGTCAGGGGTCACAAGTGTCACCCACTCCTCAGGAGTTAGGCAGTTAAGAGGGAATGGGCCCCCGAGAAGGGGTTAGGGAAGTGCCACCCCACATGGGCACACAATCTCAGGGCTGCCAGGCCTCCTGATTTTTTAAGATAAACCAAAATTCAGACTTTGTTCAGGAAATGCCCATTTGTTAAAGGTTGGCCACTAATGCAATTTTTTTTAAAGTACTGTGTGGGCCAAACACTTGCCATTTCTGGGTTCCCTTAGATGTTCCCATTGCCCAAGGCTCAGTGGATATCAGCAGTGTGGGCCCAGTACTTCCCAGTTCCCAGAGCCCCTTTGCTGTGGTCTGAGTATTTCTGTCACCTCCAAAGTTTATGTTGAGACTTAATTCCCAGTACTGCAATATTGAAGGGTGGGGTCTTTAGGGAAGTGGTTAAAGCATGAGTGCTCTGCCCTCATGAATGGTTTAGAGCTTTTATCAAAGGGCTTGTGGCTGGCTGGGCATGGTGGCTCACGCCTGTAATCCCAGCACTTTGGGAGGCCGAGGCGGTGGATCACCTGAGGTCAGGAGTTTGAGACCAGCCTGGCCAACATAGTGAAACCCTGTCTCTACTAAAAATACAA
>NW_012099388.1:87764-89367 GCF_000951045.1 Mandrillus leucophaeus | reverse complement strand
GCCCAGTTACTGCAAGGCCATATTTACATTTTCTAATATCAGGCAAAGAAATGGCTAATGTAGCAAAAAGTGGTTACTCCATGTAATAGTGGCACCACCAAGCCATTGTGTGCCAGACACCATACATCATTCTTAACTGTCACACAAATTCTGAGGAAAACGTGTAATTAGTCCCATTTTGCATATGAGACAACTAAGGTTCAAAGAGGCTCGGGCCACACTGCGTCATGGCAGAGCTGGGACTGAAAGATGTCCTGCCTGACACCAGAACTTTCTACCTGTCCCTTTCTAACCCCAACCTAAACACCTTCTGGCCTCAGGGGCTGTAAAGGCAGCAATGGATTGGGTCTGAAGTAGCTTTGGCCAGTCCAGTGTGAGCAGAGCACTGTACAGTAAGGGGCCCCTACTCAAGGCTGTGGACCACCCTCTCCTGCAGCAGACAAGAGCCATCTTCTGTGTACTGCATGTCAATGTGGTTGCGTGTACATGAGGCAGTGTGTACATGTGGTTGTGCATACATGTAGCTCTGTGTGCATGTGGCTGCATGTGCATGTGGCTCTGTGTGCATGTGCCACATGAAGCAGTTATGTGCCCTGGTCTGAAAAACACCGGCAACAATTTCACTCGCTCACACAGGCACTAAGAGCAGGGACCCTGGGAGTCACATTGCCTAGGTTCATGCTCTAACTCTGCCACTTCTCTGTGATCTTGGGTGAGTTACTTAATCTCTCTGTGCCTCTGAGTCTCCCATCTGTACACTGGGGATAATAATAGCTTCTAAGTGGAAAATTTGCAAAGGTCTCTTGAATGGCCAAGATATCTGTGGAAACTCATAGAATGTGGGTAAACAAGGCATTGAATCTTTCCTCACAGACTTAAATGAATTTCTATTCAAGACCTGGGCCTGGTAAGTGCTATATGGGTGTTAGCCACTGTATTTTTCAGCAAAGGCTTATTGAGCACATACTGTGTGCCGGGAGCATGATAGGGGCTGGGTCACAATACTAATCAAGACAGGCATAGTTCCTACCCTCAAGGGGATCACAGTCTTTTCAGGCTCCTCAAAGCAGTCTCCTGCCTTCATCCACAAACACGCACTGATGGAGGAGACAGGCAATGACTGAGGCCAACGCATCTGGGAGGATGGAGGAGGGAAGAGATGATGTTGGGACCCCACCCTCTCTAGTTTTCCTCCTGTCCTCCTGGCTGCACCTTCTCAAACTCCCTTGGGCTCCCTGTCCTCTGCCAGCCCCAGTCCTGTGGGGTGTTCAGGACTCTGTGCTCCACCTCTTCTCCCTTCCTGCCCACCCACACAAGCCCGCCCACCTTCTCCCATCTTCACACAGATGACCCCTACATCTCTGCTCCAACCTGGCACCCCCAGGCACTCAGTCACCCAAACCAGTAGCCTGGGAGTCCCCTGTCCCTACCCCCTACACCCACCCCGCTCAGCCACTCCCTAAGTGCTATCAACTCTACCTCCAGCATCACTCTTGAATCCACCCGTTTCTCTCCAACCCCACCAGGCCTCCCCTCCAGTCCATCCGTAGTAGATGCTGTTGGTACCTCACCCAGACCCCATTTTCCAGCCAGGACATTTGTC
>NW_012099388.1:78075-82699 GCF_000951045.1 Mandrillus leucophaeus | reverse complement strand
CAGGAGTTTGAGACCAGCCTGGCCAACATAGTGAAACCCTGTCTCTACTAAAAATACAAAAAATTGGCTGGGCATGGTGGCACATACCTGTAATTCCAGCTACTTGGGAGGCTGAGGCAGGAGAATTGCATGAACCTGGGAGGCAGAGGTTGCAGCAAACCCACATAGCACCACTGCACTCCAGCCTGGGCAACAGAGCAAGTTTCAGTCTCAAAAAAAGGGGGTGCTTGTGGGAGTTGTGGGTATGGGGTCACCCTCTTTCACTCCACTATGAAAAGACATCACATTCCTCCCCATCAGAGGATGCAGCCTTCAAGGCGCCACCTTGGAAGCAAAGAGCAGCTCTCACCAGACAACAAACCTTGACAGCACCTTGATCTTGGACTTCCCAGCCTCCAGAGCTGTAAGAAATGAGTTTCTGTTCTTTATAAATCACCCAGTCTCAGGCATTTTGTTAGTGTGGCACAAATGGAATAAGACACCCTTTCCATACACTCATCTGAGCCTCAGGCATCATGGTCCCTTTTTAAAGATATAGAAACTGAGGCTCAGAAGGGACAGAACCTTAAGCGGGTGGGCCGTGACTTCAGCCCAGACTTCCTCCTGCTGCCGCCCCAAGTCAGTGAGGTGATCCTTACTGCAGCCCAGGGAACACAGGCAAGCCCTTTCCTCCTGGGCTCCACCAGACTGAACTGGTCTGAGCACAGATGAGGACACCAGGCTGTTGTGAGGAGCAGGACGCCAGGAGCCTGGGGGCAGAGGAGGCACTGATTTTCCTCAACTCTCCATCCTCAGTAGGCCCTTTAAAATTTTTTTTGCAACAGGGTCTCATTCTGTCAGGCTGCAGTGTAGTGGTGTGACCATGGCTCACTGCAGCCTCCACCTCCCAGGCTCAAGTGATCCTCCCACCTCAGTCTCCTGAGTAGCTGGGACTACACTTGTGTGCCATCACACACAGATAATTCATTTACCTTATTTCTTTTCTGAGACAGCATCTCGCTCTGTCATCCAGGCTGGACTGCAGTGGCGCAATCTTGGCTCACTGCAACCTCTGCCTCCAGGTTCAAGTAATTCTCCTGCCTCAGCCTCCCAAATAGCTGGGACTGCAGGTGCACACCACCACGACACCAACTAACTTTTATATTTTTAGTAGAGATGGGGTTTTGCCATGTTGGCCAGGCTGGTCTCGAGCTTCTGCCTCAGCTTCCCAAAGTGCTGGAATTATAGGCGTGAGTCACTGCACCCAGCCTTAATTCATTTATTTTTTATAGAGACGGGGTCTCACTATGTTGCCAGGGCTGGAAGTGGATCCTTTTGATTGACATTCTGTGGTGGAGCAGGGCCCCAGGCCCCAGAAAGGGCCAGACTAGGCTGTAGGTGGGCTGCTAGTGGCTTTGGTAGTGGGAATGGATGATGGATTGATTGGAGTTTTCTCCATTTGGTGGTGATGCTGGGTCTGTTATGTGCAAGTCTCATTAATTTTTTTAATCAAGAAATTGCTCCACTGGGGGGGTAGGCAGGGGTGGGAACTAGGCTCAGGGGCCTGGGCTCACAGGGAGCTGGGGCTCAGGACCCAAAACACAGCTCCTCATGGGAGACTGGAGAGGTGAGGAAATTCACAAGCCTAAGACATGGAAGCACCAATGTCCTTCAGTGTTTCACACATATGCACACACATGCCCAAGGCATGTATGGAAACACCAGCTCATACACACACATGTGTAAACAGGCAGATATACACACATACACTCTCACAGGGCTCCCCACCTGGGATGCTCTCCCCTTCTTTCTGAATCTTCCCATGTCACTTCTTGGGTCCTCTCCATCCCCAACCTCTGGAGCCATAGAGGGATGCCTGGACCCAGGCTCACACTTGGAGTAATACCCACACCCAACCCTCTACAGGAGTTCTGGGTGTCAGTGGGGTGAGGGCTCGGGGGAAGGGTCCTGAAGCAGGTTCAAGCCCAGGGCCCAGGACAGTCCCAGGACCGACAGCGGGGCAGGGAGGCGTCCTGAAGCTACCAGGATGGGAGTCCTGAGCCTGCTGATAGGGGTCTGATGAGGCCCCTCCGTGAAGAGAAAAGAACAGCCCAGGCGGGCCAGGAAGGGCCTGAAAAATGCCTCCTTCAGTGCCCTCTCCTGGAAGCTCTCCAGAACTGCCACGAGCCAGCTGCTCTCTCCTTCCCCTGAATTCCTCAGCCCTGACTATTGGCAGAACCCACTGGATACTGTGCTCAGGAAATCTTAAATCCATCTTCCTGGAGCCCTGAATTTTTGGGATCAGCACAGACCCAGGATTGGACTTATAAAATCCAAGCCCCTTGGCAGTGAGGAGGTAGCCTCCCGCACCTAGCAATGGAGAAACCAGACCAAATATGATTGGTCACTTCCCTCTCATGGGAGGGAAGGCATGAGCTGATTGGCTGGTGATGCTTATAAAAGGGAGAAGCCAGTGGGCACAAAGAACAAACCCATGCCAAGAGAGATGGCTGGGCTTGGCTGTCTTCAAAGAGGACAGTCCCAGCTCAGAACTCCCCCTGTCACCCAGTCGGCCAGAGCAGAGAACTACGCAGTGGAGGAGTCCCATGTCAGCCACACTCCCAGCAGATTTCAACCTTGGTATTCCCAGGAAGGTGGGCCCAAACTCTCAGTCTGCTCATGGGGCAGAACTATTTGCAATGAAGTGAAAGGTTCTGGCACTCGGAGGGTTAAGCCTAGATTAACCAGAACCAACCTATGCATGTTCCCCAGAGGGCCCCAGCATCTGTAGGCAAGGGTGTGTTTCTGGAAGGTAGGCAGGGTTCCAGCCACATCTGGAAGAAACCAAGAGCTTCCAAGCTGGAGGGGCTTTGGGGATGATGTAGCCCAGTTGCTACTACACAGATCAGGAAACGGTGGCCCAGAGAAAGGGAGGCAGGGGAGAATTTGTCCTTGGTCACTCGGGTACTTACAAGCAGATGGGACTGGGACCCAGCTGGTCTGTCCAGGGCTCTTTCCTCTGTACCACTCAAGCCTACAGATCCCATGTTGGGCCCGGCTCTTGTTTACCTCCATGCCTTTGCATATGCGCCTGGGACGCATTCCCTCCACCTCCACCAGGTAAGCCCCCACCCACTCTTTAATTTTCAACCCCAGGATCACCTTGTCTCGGGTGCCCTCTGTTCATCTTTGTGCTCCCGAGGCCTCTTGCACACCCATCACAGCTCTGGTCACACTGAACCCTCACTGTGTGTTTACATGTCTGTCTCCCCACAAGGCTGTGACCCCTTGAGGACAGGGGTCCATCCTCATGTCTTTGCCAGCCCGGTCAAGTCCAGGGCACAGTTAAAGGCTGGTAAGTAAATGTCTCTTCAGTAGAGGAATGACATACTTGGGTATTTTAATCTCACAGTTTTCTTCCAACATGATTCCTGTTTTCTGTGTGCCCAGCCCTGTGCTTGGTCGGAGAAAGGTGGGAAAAAGCGGAGGCCCAAGCCCCATCCTCAAGAGCTCCCAGTCCGGACCAGGGCAAGATGTGTTCTGTTAGGGGTTCAGGCATCACACACTCGGGGTTATTACTTAGAGACCTGGGTGCCAGGAGTGGGAGCACTAGACACAGCTGAAACTGGTTTTGCCCTGGCCTGGGTGCCCATGCAGCAGGCGGATCCTAGGAGGAGGCTGTCTGCTTTGCTTGGTTTTCCCAGCTGTGAGACTACTGCCCTGAAGAGATCTCAGGCCCTATTGCACAGCTCCAGGGAACATTTTTTATGTGAGAAGCACACACCTGGAACCCTGCTTCACAGACTACAGTATGAATGATACCTACCCACCCACCCCCCACCCTGCAGAGCTATGTGATGTGGTGGCCCTTGGGGGCTCAGGGCACATAAACTGATGGTGGGCCCGAGCAGGAGTCCTTAGCCTCACCTCTGCAGCATCCCTGTATGTACAGCCATGGATGAGAGCTGATGACAGATATCCAGCTCAGACGCCCCTGTCCAGGACAGTCTGGGTGCTCCCAGCTCTGCGTCTCTTCCCAGCCCTTGCTCTCAGCCTCCCACCTCAGCCTTCATCCCTGCCGGGCTGGAGGTGGCCAGTGGCCCTCTGGCTGAATGGGCCTCTGGATGGCAGCCACGCAAAATGCCCAGTTACTGCAAGGCCATATTTACATTTTCTAATATCAGGCAAAGAAATGGCTAATGTAGCAAAAAGTGGTTACTCCATGTAATAGTGGCACCACCAAGCCATTGTGTGCCAGACACCATACATCATTCTTAACTGTCACACAAATTCTGAGGAAAACGTGTAATTAGTCCCATTTTGCATATGAGACAACTAAGGTTCAAAGAGGCTCGGGCCACACTGCGTCATGGCAGAGCTGGGACTGAAAGATGTCCTGCCTGACACCAGAACTTTCCACCTGTCCCTTTCTAACCCCAACCTAAACACCTTCTGGCCTCAGGGGCTGTAAAGGCAGCAATGGATTGGGTCTGAAGTAGCTTTGGCCAGTCCAGTGTGAGCAGAGCACTGTACAGTAAGGGGCCCCTACTCAAGGCTGTGGACCACCCTCTCCTGCAGCAGACAAGAGCCATCTTCTGTGTACTGCATGTCAATGTGGTTGCGTGTACATGAGGCAGTGTGTACA
>NW_012099388.1:66983-76945 GCF_000951045.1 Mandrillus leucophaeus | reverse complement strand
TTTCTCTCCAACCCCACCAGGCCTCCCCTCCAGTCCATCCGTAGTAGATGCTGTTGGTACCTCACCCAGACCCCATTTTCCAGCCAGGACATTTGTCAACCACCTGCAGGCGGTGTTGGCTGTTAACAACTCACAGTTGTGCCCTTCTAGGGAGCAGTGCCCTCAACCAGTGGAGACCAAACTTATCAGGAAATTCCTGGGGGCTATACTCTCCTCCGTGTGCAACCCACAGTCATCAGGCAGATCTGGGAACAAAAGCTGCCCCTTGTGCCCTGACAACTCTGCGGTGCAGTGCAAGCACCAGAGCTTCCCAGGGGACTGGATCCAGACCAGACTTTGGCTGAACCACATCCTCATCTAACCTCTCATGCGTATCACTGAAAGCACCAGACCCCTTTCCAGGCTCTGCCTTCCGGGAATCCAATCTAAGACCCCATCTCTGACATTGGGCCACTTACAGTGACATCTCCAGGCCCTGGGAGGCAACCCAGAGGACAGGTGGGGCCTGGGCTAGGGCAGTGGGCCACTGGGGCCTGGGGAGGGGAATGCCGGGATGCTGAGTCCCCAGCCACCTTGTTCGGGGGCGGTCTCTCTGACGCTGTGATTAAGTTTTGTGCCAGAAAACCGATGGGGAGCTGGAGCTTTCCCTCCTCCCTTTTTCTTTTTACTTCCCTTTCTCTTCTTTTCAAAGGCTGAGCTCAAGTTAATCAGATAAATTCCTCAGCAGTCGCACCAACAGTTTTTCTAAGATTCAGCCTCCCCAGCAACTCATTATTACTCTAGACTGAGACATTAAAGCAAAGGGGAAAGAAGAATGGGGAAAAAAGACATGTTTTTAATTAAAAAATTAATTTTCCCAACACTGACGGCTACCCAGCTGTGGCACTTCCCCACTCAGGAGATCATCCCCTCCATCCCTCTCTTCCTCATCAAATCTCAAGGTCAGGGGTGGGCCTGGGAAAGGCAGCGCCCTCTCTGAACAAAGCCACCTTCCCCTCCAGCGGAAACCTCTTTGTCTCGCCTCCCTCACCTGCAAAGTAAGTGGTAGGACTGCAGGATTCTACATGGCAACCGCAGACAGAGGACACAGGCTTTGGAGTCAGGCAGACACGGGTTCCAGCTCAGTCACTGAGGATGCATGTGGCTTGCATAAGTCCCCTCACACTTCTCTACTCAAGTGAGGTCCTCAGGCCAGCGGCGTCGCCATCACCTGGGGGCCTGTTAGAAATGCAATTTGGATCCCACCCCAGATCAGCTGAACCAGAATCTGTGTTTTTAATAGGATTCCCCGTGACTCAAACCCACAGAACCTTTCAAGAAGCACTGCTCTGGTCAATCCAAGCTTCAGCCATCTCCTCTGGAAAATGGCTTAGTCTGCGAAAATTATGAAGTTGTACGAGAAAACAGTTTAACAATCTGTAAGGCGGGAACCTCAAAACAATATTCACGAGTTGTTAACCTGGGCCATTCCAGTGCCTTGTATCAAACCTCATATCTGGTTCAGGAGCTTGACCCCATAAGCCAGAAGCTTTTCTGCTCTCTTGAACACTTTGCTCCCTGTGTCTGGGGCCCAGTCAGAAGTTTCCTGAAGGAACCAAAGAGTTTGCAATGCAGGAAATCTTCACTGGAGAACACCCACTGTCTGAAGCACTGACCATTGTCCAGGTGCCTCCCCTACTCACTGCGTGCTGGGGCTGCTGGTGGGGTTAGGGCTTCTGTGGGTGACAGGAGCTCACACTCCAATGTCATGGGGATGGACCTGTCCATTCTAGACAGGTATCAACAGCCACAGGCTCCCAGTTTTACCTTGCCATTCCTTTCTGGGGTCTTTCCTAAGGACACAGTCCACAGTATGGATAAGTTTCACACCAAGAAGATTTATCAGGTTACCTTAAATAGGGAGTAAATAGAAATAACACTGAGAGCAAGGCTAAGTAATTGTTAGTAAGGACCTTTCAAATGATACTAAAGACTTTGTAATGATAAGTAAAAATGTTTATGATGTAATATGGGATACAGAATTGCTATACACTCATCTATGTTAAAAAATATATGTACAAACATATCCTTATGCTGAAGCCCTAATTCTCAATGTGATAGTATTAAGAGGTAGGACATTTGGGAGATTATTAGGTGTAGATTAGGTCATGAGTGTGGGACCCTCATGATGGAATTGGTGCCCTTATAAGACGAAGGCAAAGAGATCGCTCCCTCTTCCTGTACATGGTTGCTCCGAGGAATGACCATGTGAGCATGCAGTGAGAAGGTGGCTGCTTACAGCCAGGAAGAGAGCCCTCATCAGACACCAAATCTGCCAGCACCTAGATTGTGGACTTTCCAGTCTCTAGAACCGTGAGAAATAATTATCTGCTGTTTAAGCCACCCAGTCTCTGGAATTCTGTTATGACGGCCCAATCAGACAGTAGCATATTTTAAAAGAGGTAAAACCAACATTTTAGATAACAATGAAAAAAAATCCAAAAACTGATTTAAGGCCTGGTTTTGTACTAGAGACTTCAGAGAACTAAGGGGAGCAACTGCAAAACCAACAGTTACAGGGACAACAAGAGAAAGAGAAACTGCCCTTCAAGATGACTGTGCAGAGTGAAATTTTAAGACACATGAAGAAGATTGATGCCAAAGCAAAATCAACAATTAAGAGGCTTATTTATTGCAGAAAAAACAAACAGTAGGGAAATATTTAAATGACTAAATAGAAGCCTATTTGGACTCCTTAAAACACTGAAGGAAAGCCAGGCATGATGGCTCACACCTATAATCCCAGCACTTTGGGAGGCCAAGGCGGGCGGATCACGAGGTAAGGAGATGGAGACCATCCTGGCTAACAGGGTGAAACCCCGTCCCCACTACAAAATACAAAAAAATTAGCCAGGCATGGTGGTGGGCACCTGTAGTCCCAGCTACTCGGGAGGCTGAAGCAGGGGAATGACGTAAACCTGGGAGGTGGAGCTTGCAGTGAGCTGAGATCATACCACTGCACACCAGCCTGGGTGACAGAGTGAGACTCCGTCTTTAAAAAAACAAAACAAAACAAAAAAACACTAAAGGAAGGATGGGCGTGGTGGCTCATGTCTATAGTTCCAGCATTTTGGGAGGCCAAGGCGGGTGGATCACCAGAGGTCAGGAGTTCAAGACCAGGCTGACATGGTGAAACACCATCTCTACCAAATACAAAAAATTAGCCAGGCATGGTGGCACATGCCTGTAATCCCAGATACTTGGGAGGCTGAGACAGGAGAATTGCTTGAACCTGGGAGGCGGAGGTTGCAGTGAGCTGAGATCGTGCCATTGCACCCCAGCCTGGGCAACAATAGTGAAACTCCGTCTCAAAAAAAAAAAAAAAAAACTGAAGGAAGCCAGGCACTATGGAGCCTGTCGGTAATCCCAGCCAGTCAGGAGGCTGAGGTAGGAGGATCACTTGGGCTCAGGAGTTTCAGTCCAGCCTGGGCAACTTAGTAAAACCTTGTTCTCTTTAGAAAACACTCAATAATGGGACAAATTTTAGACTAGACATGTCCAAAGAAAAACATAGTGATTTATAAGCTTACATTAAGAATTTACATAGAAAATAGTATAAAAAAGATAAAGTGATGAAAAATATGAAAGCTTCATTAAAAAGAACAAATATCAAGAAGAGAACCAAGGGATGGAAAAGAAGCAATAGTCAAAAACATGAAAGCAGATCATTTCCCAGAATTAAAGAGAAAGATAAGTTCTCAGATTGAAAGGAAAGGAAACACTGAGTGCCATGCATCATCAGTACAGTCAAGCCACTACCTGAGCACATGGTAGTACACTGCAGAATATAAAAGAGACAAAAACTTAAAGGCAACCAAAGAGAAAAGACCTTTCACCTACCAAAGAATGACAAGTGATATGATTTGGATCTTTGTCCCCACCAAAATCTCATGTGAAATTACTATTTTTTTTTTCAGATGCAGTTTTGCTCCTGTTGCCCAGGCTGCAGTGCAATGGTGCTATCTCAGTTCACCGCAACCTTTGCCTCCCAGGTTCAAGCAATTCTCCTGCCTCAGCCTCCCTAGTAGCTGGAATTACAGTCATGCACCACTACGCCTGGCTAATTTTTGTATTTTTAGTAGAGATGGGGTTTCTCCATGTTGGTCAGGCTGGTCTTGAACTCCCAACCTCAGGTGATCCACCTGCCTCAGCCTCCCAAAGTGCTGGGATTACAGTCATTGAGCCACTGCACCCAACCTCATGTCAAATTATAGTTCCCAATGTTGGAGAAGAGGCCTGGTGGATCATAAGGGTGGACATCCCCCTTGCTCTTCTCATGATAGTGAGTTATCATGAGATCTGGTTGTTTAAAAATGTGCAACAGCTCCCCTTCTCTCTCTTCCTCCTGCTCTGGCCATGTAAGACATGCCTCCTTCCTCTTCACCTTCTACCATGATTGTAAGTTTTCTGAGGCCTGCCTGGCCATGTTTCCTGTACAGCTTGCAGAACCATGAGCCAATTAAACCTCTTTTCTTTATACATTACCCAGTCTCTGGTAGTTCTTCATAGCAATGTGAGAAATGACTAATACAGAAAATTGATACTGGGAAGTGTGGCACTGCTATAAAGATACATGAAATGTAGAAGTGACTTTGAAACTGGGTAATGGGCAGAGGCTGGAACAGTTTAGAGGGCTTAGAAGACAGGAAGATTAGGGAAAGTTTGGGACTTCCTAGAGACTTGTTAAATTGTTGTGACCAAAATACTAATAGTGATACAGACAATGAAGTCCAGGCTGAGTTGGTCTCAGATGGAGACGAGGAACTTTTTGGGAACTGGAGTAAAGGTCACTCTTGCTATTCTTTAGTAAAGAGGCTGGTGGCATTGTGCCCCTGCTCTAGGGATCTGTGGAACTTGAGAGTGACAATTTAGGGTATCTGGCGGAAAAAATTTCTAAGCAGCAAAGCATTCAAGATGTAGCCTGGCTGCTTGTAACAGCGTATGATCACATGCATGAGCAAAGAGATGATTTGAAACTGGAATCTGTATTTAAAAGGAAAGCAGAGCATAAAAGTTTAGAAAATTTGCAGCCTGACCATGTGATAGAAAAGAAAAACCCATTTTTCTTGGGGGGAATTCAAGCCAGCTGCAGAAATTTGCATAACTAAAGAGGAGCCAAATGTTAATAGCCAAGACAATGAGGAAAATGCCTTGAAGGCATTTCAGAGATCTTAGCGGCAGCCTCCCCATCACAGGCCTGGAGGCCTAGGAGGGAAGAATGGTTTCACCATATTGGTCAGGCTGGCCACCTGACCATATTGGTCAGAAACCCACTGGCCTGCACAACCTCAGGGCACTGCTCCCTGTGTCCTAGTCACTCCAGTTCCAGCTGTGGGTAAAAGGACCCCAGATACATCTCAGGCTGCTGCTCCAGAGGGTGCAAGCTGTAATCCTTGGCAGCTTCCATGTGGTTAAGCCTGCAGGTGTGCAGAGGGCAAGAAAAGAGGCTTGGGAGCCTCTGCCTAGATTTCAGAGGATGCATGGACATGACTGGATGTCCAGGCAGAAGTCTGCTATAGGGCAGAGCCTACGTGGAGAATCTCTACCAGGGCAGTGCAGAGGGGAAATATGGGGTTGGAGCCCCAACACAGAGTCCCCACTGGGGCATGTGAGAAGTGGGCTGGAGCTGTGAGAAGTGGGCCACTATCCTCCAGACCCCAGAATCATAGATCCACTGTCAGCTTGCACTGTGCATCTGGAAAAGCCACAGGCACTCGATGTTAGCTCATAAAAGCAGCCAAGGGGGCCGTACCCAGCAGAGCCATAGGGGCAGAGCTGCCCATGGCCCTGGGAGCCCATTCCTTGTGTCAGTGTGGCCTGGAAATTGAGTCAAAGGAGATTATTTTTGGTACTTAAAGATTTAATGACTGCTCTGCTGGGTTTTGGACTTGCATGGGGCCTGTAGCCTCTTTGTTTTGGACAATTTCTCCCTTTTGGAAAGGGACTATTTACGAAATGCCTATAACCCTATTGTAGTTTGGAAGTAACTAACTTGTTTATTTCATAGGCTCATAGGCAGAAAGGACTTACCTTGTCTCAGATGAGACTTTGGACCATGGACTTTTTGAGTTAATGAGGAAATAAGGGACCATTGAGAAAGTAAAATTGTATTTTGCAATGTGAGAAGGACATGAGACGTGAGAGGGCCCGGGGTGGAATAATATGGTTTAAAATTGTGTCCTCACCCAAATCTCATGTCAAATTATAATCCCCAGTGTTGGAGGAGGGGCCTGGTGGGAGGTGATTCGATCACTGGGGCAGACTTCCCCACTGCTGTTTTCATGATAGTGAGTTCTCATGAGATCTGGTTGTTTAAAAGTGTGTAGCACCTCCTCCTTCTCTCTCTTCCTCCTGTTCCAGTCATGTAAGGTGTGTCTCCTTCCTTTTTGCCTTCCACCATGATTGGAAGTTTCCTGAAGCCTCCCCAGGCATTCTTCCAGTACAGCATGCAGAACTGTGAGCCAACGACACCTCTTTTCTTTGTAAATTACCCACTCTCTGGTAGTTCTTTATAGCAATGAGAGAAATTACTAATAAAAGTTATGCAGACCCCGTGCCAAGGAGAAAAAAGGCCAGAAAGCCATGGAGCAAACACTTCAAAGTACTGAGTGTAAAAAAAAAAAAAAAAAAAAAAAAATGGAGGGTAAAACTTCATTTGCAGCTAAATAATTACTCAAGATTAAAAAGAAAATAAAACCATTTTCATACATATAAAGACTGGAAATGTTTATACCCAAGAGAAATTCACTGAAGGAAATCCTAAGGATGTACTTCAGCAAGATAAAAAGTGAACCTAAGGGGAAAATTAGGGTGTGACAAAAAAAGTGAGTGCAAAACTGGTAAATATAGATGTAAATTGAGCTACTGACCATAACAATGATTATAATAATAATAGCTATAGTTGTGTTTTTTTAAAAAAGATACTACCAAGATTCTAGAAAACATTTTAAAACCTTCTTTACTTGTCCACAAGGATGATAGAGATATGAATATCCTTGGACTTCATTAGAAGAACTTATAACTATATGTATATTGAAATACAAATGACTTTAATATCACACTTTCAGTGACTGGAACAACCAGAGAGAAGGTAAGTAAAGAAATAGAGGACTTACCACAATAAACCAACTAGTTCTAACAGACACATACAGAACACTCTACCCAACCACAGCAGTGTACACATTCTCAAATGCACATGGGACAATTTAAGGGATAGACCATATGCTAGGCTACAAATAAACCCTCAATAGATTTTAAAAGATACACATCATGAAAAATATCTTCCCTGACCACAACAGAATGAGGTTAGAAATCAATAATAGAAGTAAAACTGAAAAATTCACAAATCTGTGAAAATTAAACAACATACTCTTAAGCAACCAATAGATCAAATAATAAATCACACAGGAAATTGGAAAATACCTAGAGATTAATTAAAATGAAAATGTCACATACAAAAATTTATGGAATAAAGCAAAGGCAGTGCTAAGGGGGGCATTTACAGCTATCAATATTTACATTAAACAATAAGAAAGATCTCAAATCAACAACCTAACTTTACAACTAAACCCAAAGCTATGAGAAAGAAGAAAATACTAAAGATTAGAGCAGAGATAAGATAAAATAGAGAAGTGAAAATTAATGAAATCAAAAGTTGGTTCTTTAAAAAGACAACAAAATTGACAGACTTTTAGCGAGATGAAGTAAGAAAAAAAGAGAGAAAATTCAAATTACTTTACAACTAAACCTAAAGCTATCAGAAGGAAAAAAATACTAAAGATTAAAGCAGAGATAAACAAAATAGAGAATTAAAAAACAGAGAACATCAATGAAATCAAAAGTTGGTTCTTTAAAAAGACAACAAAATTGACAGACTTTTAGCGAGATGAAGTAAGAAAAAAAGAGAGAAAATTCAAATTACTTTACAACTAAACCTAAAGCTATCAGAAGGAAAAAAATACTAAAGATTAAAGCAGAGATAAACAAAATAGAGAATTAAAAAACAGAGAACATCAATGAAATCAAAAGTTGGTTCTTTGAAAAGATAAGGGCCGGATGCAGCAGCTCATGCCTGCAGTCCCAGAACTTTGGGAGGCCGAGGCAGGCTGAGGTTAGGAGTTCGAGACCAGCCTGAGAAACATGGTGAACCCCATCTCTACTAAAAATACAAAAAAGAGCCTGGGTGTGCCCCATCTCTACTAAAAATACAAAAAAAGAGCCTGGGTGTGGTGGCAGGTGCCTGTAACTCCAGCTACTCAGGAAGCTGAGGCATGAGAATTGCTTGAACCCAGGAAGCAGAGGTTGCAGTGAGCTGAGATTATGTACTCTACTCCAGCCTGGGCGACAGAGCAAGACTCCATCTCAAAAAAAAAAAAAAGAAAAGATAACAAAGTTGACAGAACTTTAGCTAGATGAAGTAAGACAAAAAGAGGACTCAAATTACTAAAATCAGAAACAAAAGTGGGGACATTACTACCAATTCTACAGAAATAAGAAGGATTTTAAGAGAGTATCATGAGCAATTGTGCACCAATACTGGATAGCCAAGATGGAATATGGACAAATTCCTAGAAACACAAAAACTGCAAACATTAAATCACAAAGAAAGAGAAAATCTGAATAGATTCATAACTAGTGAGGAAATTAAATCTATAATAAAACATCTCCTAACAAAGAAAAGCCCTGGACCTCAAGGCTTTACTGGTAAATTCTACTAAATATTAAAATAAGAGTGAACACCAAATCCTTCCAAAATTTTTAAAACTAGGAACACCTTTTTTGAATTAAAAAAAAAAATTTGTTTTGAGAAAGGTCTTGCTCTGTCACCTAGGCTGGAGTGTAGTAGTATGACCACAGGTTACCATAGCCTCACCCTCCCAAGTAGCTGGGACCACAAGCACATGCCTGGCTAATTTTTCAAATTTTTTGTAGAGCTAGGGTCTCCCTAAGTTGCCCAGGCTGGTCTCAAACTCCTGGCCTCAAGTGATCCTCTGACCTCGGTCTCCCAAAGCACTAGGAATATGGGCCTGAGCTACCACATCTGACCAACCATATCAAATCCTAAGGAACCCTAAATAGCCAAAACAATCTTGAAAAATAGAAACAAACCTGTAGGACTCATACTTCCTGATTTCAAATCTTACTACAAAGCTTCAGTAATTAAAACAGTGTGGTACTGGCAAAAAGACAGACATATAGATCAATGCAACAGAAATAGACAGACATACAGCCCAGAAATAAACCCTTGCAAAAATGGGAACATAAGTTCTGACAAGGATACCAGGGCCATTCAATGGGGGAAAGGACAATCTTTTCAACAGATGATGCTGGGAAAACTGGATATCCACATGCAAAAGAATGAAGTTGGACTGTTACCTAACATCACATACAAAAATTAATTCAACATCAACCAAATACCTAAATATAAGACCTAAGACTATAAAACTCAGAAGAAACCATAGGGCGAATCTTCATGACATTGGTTTTGGCAGTGACTTCTTGGCTATGACACCAAAGGCACAAGTAACAAAAGAAAAAAATACGTAAATTAGACTTTATCAAAATTTTAAAATTTCATACATCAGAAAACATTGTCAACAGAGTAAAAAGGCAACCCATGGAACGGGAGCAAATATTTACAAACCATAAATCTGATAAAAGATTAACAGCTAGGGTTGGGTGCAGTGGCTCACACCTGTAATCCTAGCACTTTGGGAGGTTGAGGCAGGAAAATTGCCTGAGCTCAGGAGTTCAAGGACAGCCTAGGCAACATAGTGAAAACCTGTCTCTACTAAAATACCAAAACTTTGTCAGGCATGGTGATGCACGCCTGTATTCCCAGCTACTTGGGAGGCTGAGGCACAAGAATTGCTTGAATCTGGGAAGTGGAGGTTGCAGTGAGCCATTGTGGCACTGCTCTCTAG
>NW_012099388.1:59850-66604 GCF_000951045.1 Mandrillus leucophaeus | reverse complement strand
AGACACAAAAAAAAAAAAAAAAAAAAAAAGCAAAGAACTTAGACATTTCTCCAGAGAAGATATACAAATGGACAAAAATCACGTGAAAAGATGCTCAGCATCACTAATCATTAGGGAAATGTAAATTAAAACCACAGTGAGATCCCACCTCATACCCATTAGGATAGCTACTCCCAGCATGAGCAAACAAGCAAGCGTTAATTAGGATGTGGAGAAACTGGAAACGTGTGTTGTTGATGGGAATGTAAAATGTACAGCCACGTAGAAAGTAGCAGTTTCTCAATTAAAAATTAAATTAAAAATAAAAATTAAATAAATTAAAAACTCAATTAAAAATAAAATTACCATATAATCCAGCAATTCTCCTTCTGGGTATATATTCAAAAAGAATTGAAAGCAGAGTCCCAAAGAGATATTTGTACACCATATTCACAGCAGCATTATTTCCAATAGCTAAAACATGGAGGGAACCCAAGTACCTATTAAAAAATGAATGGATAAACAAAATGTGGCCTATCCATATAAGAGAATATTGTTCAGCCTTAAAAAAGAAGGAAACAGGCCAGGTGTGGTGGCTCCCGCCTATAATCCCAGCACTTTGGGAGGCTGAGGTAGGTGGATCACAAGGTCAGGAGTTTGAGACCAGCCTGGCCATGATGGTGAAACCCCATCTCTACTAAAAATTCAAAAATTATCCGGGCATGGTGGCAGACACCTGTAATCCTGGCTACTCGGGAGGCTGAGGCAGGAGAATCACTTGAATCACTTGAAACTGAAAGATGGAGGTTGTAATGAGCCAAGACTGCACCACTACACTCCAGCCTGGGCAACGAGAGCAAAACTCCGTCTCAAAAATAAAAAACAAAACAAAACAAAAGAAACTATGACACATGCTACAATTTGGAGGAATCTTGAGAACATTATGCTAAGTGAAATAAACCAGCCAAAAGGACAGATACTGTATGTTTCCACTTATATGAGGCACCTAGAAGAGTCAAAGTCACAGAGATAGATGTTAGAATGGTGGTTGCCAGGGACTTGAGGGAGGGGAAATGGGGAATCATTATTTAATTGTACAGAGTTTCAGTTTTACAAGATTAAAAGAGTTATGGATCTGAACCATTGTGACGGTTGCACAACATTATGAATGTATTTAATACCAATAACCCTGCACTTTAAAATGGTTAAGGTGATACATTTTATGTTAGGCATATCTTACCACAATGAAAAAATTTGGAAAAAAGTAACCACAAAAGGTTATAAATACAATTTATAGCTTGTGAGGTGCAGCTAAGGCAATATTTGGAAGGCTAAGGCCTTCAATGAATTTATGAAAGTAAATAAAAGATTTAAAGCAAATATCAGTGATTTAACTCAAAAAGGAAGAAAAAGAACTAAAGAATAAGCCCCACGAAAGTAGAAAGATGAAAACAGAAAAGAAAGGAGCAAACTTTTTTTTTTTTAATTGAGACAGGGTCTCGCTCTGTTACTCAGGCTGGAGAGCAGTAGCCCAATCTTGGCTCACTGCAGGCTCAACCTCCCGGGCTTAAGCGATCCTCCCGCCTCAGCCCCTCAGTAGCTCGGACTACTGGTGCACACCACCATGCCCAGCTAATTATTTTTGTATTTTTAGTACAGATGGGATTTCACCATGTTGCCCAAGCTGGTCTTGACCTCCTGGGCTCAAACTATCTGCCGCCTTGGCCTCCCAAAGTGCTGGGATTACAGGTGTGAGCCACGGCGCCCAACCAAAACTTTTTAAAATAGGAAACAAAACACAACAGAGGTAGAGAGGTGGAACAATTTCATCTATCACAACCGCGCTGCTGAATCTCATCTTCCATGCTGTAAAAACTTTTCATTCTGTGTCTATCTTTGAAAAGTTATAATTTGTTTGGGTAATCCAATTATATTTGATTTTCTTGGAGATTTGAGGATGGACTTTAGATAGAGGCATGAATGTGTTGACCAAGGGCCTGGGAGAGAAATCTTCGCCAGATACTTTTGGGACCCTAGCCTCATGTTTATCCTCTCAACACTCAGTGAAGTGGAGAGTGCAGGGCCATCGCTGAGGGTCAGAGAGGCGCAGGCACTTGTCTGTAGTCATGTGATGATTAACAGCACAACCAGAACTGGAACCCAGGTTGCCTCCCCTCACCACCTCAGCTTTTCCCCTCTCCCCAGACCACCCCTAAGCTGCAGGGAGATTGTGAAGTCTCCTTCCTGGGGCTGATTCAGACCAGTATTGTGTATGAGACCTGGTTCCCCAGGCCAGAGACAGGCAATGTCAATGCCCCAGGGGATGCTGTTTAGCAGTCCAGGCTCCTCTCACTCTCCCTTGGGGAGTCTGGCAGACCTTAGAACCAGGCAGAGCTGTGGCATTGATGGACAGAGCACTGTCTCCATCACATGGTGTCTGAGGCTCACCTTTACTCACAGTCAGCAGGGAGGGTTGTCTCACAAGACCAGAAATAGAGTGTTCAAGGTAGACAGAAAAAGAAAGCTCTTGTTAGAAAATCATCATTCTTCTTTACAGCTGATTAAAGTGAGGCCCAGCCATCCTTTAGTTAGTATCTCCGCCTACTTGGGAAGAAAGGTAAATCACTGACAACTGCTCAGGAGAGTGACTTGGCCCAGCACTGCGCTTATAAAACTCCGGACTGGTAAATTCCCTCATCTGTGAAATGTCCTTCCCCAGAGAGCTTCTAGAGTGTGCAGGCATCCAGCGATCTGTGGGCATAATTAGAGCAGAGACTGGAGGCAGCTCTGGGCTCTCTGCCACGCCAGCTCTGCCACTTCTCTCCCTTTGTGGGCTCCCATTGATCCAGTCAGGATGGCATCGGATTCCCCCATGATCTCTGACCTAATAGGTTGAACTCTAAGGCAACCTTGAAGAGAGTCACCAGCCCACCAGCCTGGGGCTAGTAACATGTTCCCCAAGGGGAAGGAGGAGTGATGCCCCTATTGCCTGGAACTCCTGGGGAGTAGAGGGAAAGCGGGTCCCACCCAATTCCTTCACACTGTCACAGTCTTAGAAGGAAACATTATACAAATTCACATTGAAGACTCAAAAAATAAGCCACAGAGTAGTCATGGCTAAATGAAGCCTCAGAGCACATTGGCTCAACCCCCTTATTGCTCTGGGCAGGAGATGGAGGCTCAGAGAGGGTAAGCCCCCTGCCCAAGGTCACATAATGCAGAAGCAGACCTGAGTCTGCAGCTTCCAGAGTGGTAGCAGCACCTCACAAGCCCAAGGCCTGTGGCAACTGGGACTGAATCTCCACTGCCCAAAGTGGAAGCCTCAGGAGCAGAAAAGGAAAAGGAGGGGAGAACAGAGCACAGTGGGCAGTAAGGGGCATGAATTTGCTCAGCCCAATTGCAGTTTGATCAATCACAAGCAGGGTGTGGCAGTGGGGCAGCTGCTGGAACCACAGCTCTCCTGAGCCCCGTCAGTCAGCAATAGAGTAATGAAGTGGCTGGGGCTGAAAAAATGCTATGAGACTCCAGGGGGGTTCAGTCTCATCCCGCTGAATTATAACCCTGTTATTGACACCCAGGGGCTTGTTCTGTCTCCTTCAACCCAGCTCAGATATGAAATCTTCCAGGGGCACTAGGGGTGGGGTGCTGGCTGGTGGGATGCAGCCGAAACCCAAAGGAAGGGCTGGGAGCAGGAGAGGCAGGAGCGTGAGTGGGCTCCGCCAGAGGCATGCCTGCCAGAGATATCTGGGGCGACCCTCCTCCCTGAGCACCAATTCCAGTGTCCACTGAGGCCTCAGCTACACACGGGGCTGTGCTGTGGAGGTCAGAGGGAGGAGAAGCTGGGGGCCTGGCCTGGGAGTCCCAGAGTGCCTGGGGCACAGTCCTCACACACCAAAAGGTTAAAAAGAATAGCAGTGATTGGGCAGTTCAGCTGCTGAAATGCAGAAGACAGAAAGGGCCCTGGAGGTTTCAGAGTGGAGGACAAGCTTCCCAGAGGAGGTGAGACCACACCAGGGCTCAAAGGGTCAGAATTCTGTTGCTGAACCTTGGCCACAGTCTCCTGCAGGCCTCCACCTCCTCCTCATCCTCACATCCAGGGTCAGAAACTGTCCTAAACAGCAGGTGTCCTCCAACTATAAAACTCTCCTGGCAACCCAGTGCTTCCAGGAAGAAGTTAGAATTCCATCACATAATAGTAATATTCAGCCATAAACAGAAATGAAATCCCGATACGTGCTACGACATGGATGAAACTTGAAATCATTATACTAAATGAAATGAGCCAGACACACAAACACACGAGGACAAATATTGTACGATTCCACTTACATGAAGTATCTAAAATAGGCCAATTCATAGAGACATGTAGTAGTATAGAGGTCACCAGCGGCTAGGGGAAGGGGGACAGGGAGTAATTGTTTAGTGGGTAGAGTTTCTGTTTGAGATGATGAAAAAGTTCTTGAAATGGATAGTAGTGAGGTTTACACAACATTATGAATGTACTTAACGCCACTGAATTGAACATTTAAAAACGATTAAAGGCCTGGAGTGTTGGCTCACACCTATAATCCCAGCATTTTGGGAGGCTGAGGCGGGAGGGTTGCGTGAGCCCAGGAGTTTGAGACCAGCCTGGGCAACATGGCAAGATCCCCTGCAGTGGGCTTCTGTCCTGGCCACTGCAAATGACTCACTGCCTCCTATTGGCACCAGGTCCTTTCATGGTGCTGTGCCCTTGCACACGCCATTCTCTTGGCCTGGAATTCCAACTCCTTTCCTCTTCCTGGATAACACGAGCTGGTTCTTCAAGACTACACTGGTGCGCCACCATCTCAGTGAATTCCCCGACCGACGTGTTCTCTACACAAGCAGAGTCAGAGGCACCCTTATCTGGGGACCCATATCTCCTGGGTTGTCCACATCAAGGTCCCTAATTTGTGGATACATATGACGATGCCACCCTCTTGAAGGGGGGCTGGACAAAGCAGCCCAAGGCATCATAATAAAGATTCCAGCATGCCAGGCACCATGGCACACACCTATAGCCCCAGCTATTTGGAAAGCTGAAGTAAGAGGATGCTTGGGCTCAGGCGTTCAAGATCAGCCTAAGCAACATAACCAGACCCTGTCGCAAACAAATGAAAAGATTCCAGGATCACTTCCTGTAGGTATTCTTAATTAAAGCAGCAACAAGCCACATGACTGATCAGAGGTAGAATATGGGTTCTTTCTCCAGCATTTCAGATGTGAATGTAAGCCATGGCTCAAAAGCAGTGGAAGCATTGCTATAACACTAGGGTCAAGCAGAAGATTAACTTCCCAAGGGAATGCAGGGATATTTTGGTCCACCAGCAACTGAGAATGAAAAAAGAAGATAAAGACCTGGAGAAGATCAAAAGCGCATCTGAAAGCTGTAGCCAGCCCATCTCTCTAGGGAAATTTTAAAGTGACCCAACTAGAAGAATTTAAAACATAGGTATTAGCTCAGGAGCTTTATGATCTATAAAAATAATACCCATCAATCAAGATCTGGTTTCTCATTCTGTCCCAGTATAGATGACATCAAATTTACGTAAATAAAATCATGTTTACTAGATAGGCAGATAGAGACATAGAGACGTATATGACTAGACATACTTAGATTTATAAAATCACAGTGAGACTTAGACATCTGCACGTCATATATGTCAGCAAAAACAGTCATTTACTTATGTCTCTGTTTCCTCAACTTGACCATGAGCTCCTTGAGGGCAGGTCCTTTATCTTTGTGATCCCAGTCTAACGGAGTACAACACATAAAAGGAAGGAAATAAATGTCTGTTTTGTAAATGAATGAGTTATTCTTTGCATCTCCAGCACCCAGCACAATGGGTGTTTCTCAGAAGAAGCTTCACATCTGACATGCTGCCCTCACCTGTACCCCAGACCTGCCTCCCATTGTTAAGATGAGCGCGGCAGGAAGCAGAAGTTGCTGCACAGAGGGGAGCCTTGTGCGCTGGCTCCTTGCTCAGCTGGCTGGGAGGGACCACAGAGAATTGAGGAGCCTCCACCTTGAGAGGCCAGACTGCCTGGGGCCTGAAGACTGAGGCAGGAGCTGCACAGAACTCTCAGGAGCTGCCAGTAGCTCAAAATCTGCAGCTTGGAATGATGAAATCAAAATGAAGTTGCAAGAGACCATTCACAGGAGCAGTGTCCATTACAGCAAATGAATTAGAACAGCTCAAATGCCCTTTGAAAGGAAAACGGATACATGGGGCAGAATCTGTCCATGGAATACTGTACTGCAATGAAATTGAAAAAAATGACCACTATGTACAATAGTATGTGTGAATCTTAACATAATATTGAGTGAAAAAGTAAATCTCAGAAGATCATATATAACATGATGCCTTTTTATAAAGATCACAAACAGCTCAAATCAGCAACATATTGCTCAGGCATCCACAGATATGTGGTTGTGGTGGCATTACCCATGCTCAATGAGTCTTCTGATTCTTCCCTCATTTTGGACGGCATTTTTCCTTCATGCCCTCTTGAAATTAGAGATAGCCTTGGGAAGAGCTTTGGCCAGTGAAATGTCAGCAAAAGTGCTCAGTGTCACTTTTGAGCAGAAACATCTAAGAACTGGTACATATTTCTTATTCTTCACTTCCTCCCCCAACCAAAGCAAACCCCAGAACTTGGAGTTGAAATGACAGTATCATTAGATAGTGGCTGTGCCATCCACATGCCTGGGTCCCTGAGTGCCTGCAATGAGCAGAGCCTCTGCCAAACTGCA
>NW_012099388.1:58486-59060 GCF_000951045.1 Mandrillus leucophaeus | reverse complement strand
AAGAGCGCATCCTAACTAGGGGTGTGATTAATACAATCACACCTAACTAGGGGTGTGCACCTGAGGTTCATTTTAAAAGGAAAGGGACTATTGTTGAACTATGAGCTGGAAGCTCAGTATTGGGTGTGCCCAAAGGGAGTTTGCATTTCATCTTGTAGGCAAGGGGCACCCACTGAGGGTATAAGGGAGGGCAAGGGTGGAGCTCAGAGGTGTGTTTTTTCTCCTAATTCCCTAAGGTCCAGGGCCTGAGATTCCATCCCCCACAGTCCCTCCTCCAGGCCCCCAAGGAACTCTCACTCTAGCCAGTTGGTTAGAGGTGGGAGACAGGATGATCATAGAGCCTTTGTTCCTGGCAGCCTGTTAAACCTGCCACAAAGCTTCATTTCAATGCATTTGCATGAAATGATTTTATCCCAGCTGCCTCGTCCCCACCCCCACCCGAGGGGCCCTTGCAGGCCTGGCTCCCAAACAGCGACCTTACAGGCCCCTGGACCAATCCCAGACCCCCTTTGATGATATCAAGTTTATTGGTAAGAATTCTGCTTTTCCTGTATGCTGGGAATCATGAATCTTA
>NW_012099388.1:55249-58366 GCF_000951045.1 Mandrillus leucophaeus | reverse complement strand
GTGATACATGCAAAATTTAGCATAGTGCTGACCTCTGAGGGGCAAAAAGGTAGGTACAAACATTGTTAAGGTTCTAGATCTTGGGTTGAGCTGAGTTTAAAGGTGCTTGCTATGTTATTGCAAACACTAATTACGGTGGCCCTGTATGAGCCCTGTAAGAGCGCATCCTAACTAGGGGTGTGATTAATACAATCACACCTAACTAGGGGTGTGCACCTGAGGTTCATTTTAAAAGGAAAGGGACTATTGTTCAACTATGAGCTGGAAGCTCAGTATTGGGTGTGCCCAAGGGGAGTTTGCATTTCATCTTGTAGGCAAGGGGCACCCACTGAGGGTATAAGGGAGGGCAAGAGTGGAGCTCAGAGGTGTGTTTTTTCTCCTAATTCCCTAAGGTCCAGGGCCTGAGATTCCATCCCCTACAGTCCCTCCTCCAGGCCCCCAAGGAACTCTCACTCTAACCAGTTGGTTAGAGGTGGGAGACAGGATGATCACAGAGCCTTTGTTCCTGGCAGCTTGTTAAACCTGCCACAAAGCCTCATTTCAATGCATTTGCATGAAATGCAAATCTAATCTAATCTAGTCTAATATCAAACTTGCCAGGTAGACAAATGAGGCCCCGGGGCACAGAAAGGTTCACCCCGGGTTCCACAGACAGAGTGCTGGCCCCCATGGACTCACAAACATCTATGCTCCCAACCCTTCTTGGGCCTCTCACTTCAAGAGTTACAGGAAATCTCAAGGCCAGCCGTGGTGGCTCATGCCTATAATCCCAGAACTTTGGGAGGCTGAGGTGGGTGGATTACCTAAGGTCATGAGTTCAAGACCAGCCTGGCCAACATGGCGAAACCCCATCTCTACTATGAATACAAAAATTAGCCTGGCATGGTGGTGGGGGCCTGTAATCCCATTTACTGGGGAGGCTGAGGCAAGAGAATTGCTTGAACCTGGGAGGCGGAGGTTGCAGTGAGCCAAGATCTCACCACTGCACTCCAGCCTGGACAACAGAGCAAGACTTCATCTCAAAAAACCCACAACAAAACACACACAAAAAAGAGCAATAGGAAATCTTGGTCCCTCCCTTCATCCATGCCCACAGCTGGGAAGGTGGTTTGGTGCCAGGGACATCTCAGGAGCACACGTGGAGCAGGGGAGAGCTCCCACCCGCCAGCACTACCACTGCTACTGGCAACCCAAGTGCCAATGCAGGGAGAGCCCAGCCGGGCCAGCCCTCAGCAGGGACAGTGTATTCATCTGTTTTCATTCTGCTATAAAGAACTGCACGAGACTGGATAGTTTGTAAAAGAAAGAGGTTTAATTTAGTCTCAGTTCAGCATGGCTGGGGAGGTGTCAGGAAACTTTACAATCACAGCGGAAGGTGAAGGGGAAGCAAGGAAACTTCTTCACCAGGCAGCAGGAAGGAGAAGCGCTGAACAAAGTGGGAAAAGCCCCCTATAAAACCATCAGATCTCATGAGAACTCACTCACTATCACGAGACCAGCATGGGGGACCCGTTCTCATGATCCACCAATTACCTCCACCTGGTCTCTCCCTTGACAGGTGGGGAAAATGGGGATAATTCAAGATGAGATTTGGGTGGAGACACAAAGCCTAATTATATCACACAAGGACCCCCGTCATCCATAACCAAGCCCTACTGTCTCAGTGGCCTCTCTTCCCCACCTCTGTCCTCCGCTCCATCTGAGACTGAGGAAAAGGAGCAGGCTGCTCACCTTGAGTGGTGCCAGGCACCGCACCTCAAGCCTCAATTGCCCTGCCTCTCCTCCCTGTAGTTCCACCCCCAAGAGTGTCCTGCCCACTGGGATGTGTCCCCCAAGGCCTTGCCTGAGTCTGGCCCTGCCTCCCTCAGGAGTGTGTGAGCCCCTGGGCCAGGCTGAAGGTCACCTCTGGGGAACTGTGGCAGAGGCAGGAGCCTGGATAAGAGGACGAGGAGAGGAGGCCCGTGGACAGATGCTGGACCACCAGACCTCTGAGAGGGGCCTGAGCCAGTGCTCACGCCTGGGTCTCAGAGTCCCCTGTAGGACTCCATATGGGGCCAGATGGCAGGATATCACAACAGGGTATAAGTCAGGTGCCAGACCTTGAGTCCGCAGAGGCCCAGACAGCACCAGGGGCTTGCTCAAGACACCACAGAAGGTCCGGCTGCACCAGGGGGAAGGGAAGCCTAGTGTCTGTAGGGAAAAGAGAGATCAGACTGTTAATGTGTCTATGTAGAAAAGGAAGACATAAGAAACCTCATTTTGATTTATACCCTGAATAATTATTTTGTTTTGAGATGTTAATTTGTAACTTTAGTTTCAACCTTGTGTTTACAGAAACATGTGTTAAGGGATCTAGAGCTGTGTAGAATGTGTCTTGTTAACAATATGTTTACAGGCAGTATGTTTGGTAAAAGTTATTGTCATTTTTCATTTTTGATTAACCAGGGGCACAATACACTGCAGAAAGCCGCAGGGACCTCTGCCCAAGAAACTCGGTATTGTCCAAGGTTTTTCCCCACTGAGACAGTCTGAGATACGGCCTTGTGGGAAGGGAAAGACCTGACCGTCTTCCAGTCCGACACCCATAAAGGGTCTACGTCGAGGAGGATTAGTAAAAGAGGAAGGCCTCCATCTCTTGTATGCCCCTGGGAACCGAATGCCTCCGTGTAAAACCCGATTGTACATTTGTTTTATTTTGAGATAGGGGAAAACCGCCCTGTGGCTGGAGGTGAGATATACTGGCAGCAATGTTGTTCTGTTACTTTTTACTACACTGAGATGTTTGGGTGGACAGAAGTATAAATCTGGCCTACGTATACATTTAGGCATAGTGAAAAAAATTTTTTTTTACTTTTATTTTTATGAATAGCGTGATTTTAACTTTTTATAAATTTGGTTTAGTTTTTTAGTTAAATTATTGGATTAATGGGCCGGATTAATGGGCCAGATGGATGGGGCCTGTGAACATAAGTGAGTTTAGCCCGTATAATTATAACTGGTTTTGAGGGTCCTAGTTTATAATAGTTTTAAATTTATTGTTTTGTAGTATTGTAGTATTAGTTATACATGTTTTTTAAACTAAGACTTTTGGGTCTTTTGATTTTTTGGGAATTTTGG
>NW_012099388.1:50464-51744 GCF_000951045.1 Mandrillus leucophaeus | reverse complement strand
ACAGGCCCCTGGACCAATCCCAGACCCCCTTTGATGATATCAAGTTTATTGGTAAGAATTCTGCTTTTCCTGTATGCTGGGAATCATGAATCTTACACAACTTTCTCTCCTTCAGCCCTGATGATCATTGCAGTCCATGGGGAGCCACCCAGGAGTTGTAGGCAGGAGGGGATATGGTGGGATGTGCAAGGTGGAAGCTCACTCTGGCTGCCAGGGAGGGACAAGGGTGGAAGCAGGGAGACCACCAAGGCAGGAAAGGGAGGACATCTAGACTGGGGAGGAACAGAGGGGCGGAGGCACGGAGCATATCCAAGAGCCCCTCAGAAGGCTGGACCACGGAGCTTGGCAGTGAGTCACAGGGGCCAAACCCAGCTTCACGGCCATGGGGAGGAAACAGAAGTAGTCCTGCTCCCTGGACTCTGGGCACCACAGCTCACAGCTAAGGCTGAGGCCAGATTGGGTGGCCCAGTGCCAGAGAGAGGAGTATGGGGTTGGGGGGCAGGAGGGAGGCAGGGTATAAGTGACTATTTATCTTTGAACCTTTAGAGCTATTTGAGTATATTAATTTGATCCCAGAGCTATCTGAGTATATTAACTTGACCCCAAAATTTCAACTAAAGAAAGCACATTAGAGTCAGACTGCCATAGGTGTGGACGTTCACTATCCACACAGCACAGCCAAGTTGCAGTCTGTTCATGATCCCTCAAAATTGTGCACCGCATTGGTTATGTGGATGCAGATTTTTTCTGAAAAGTATGTTTTATTGAATTCTCAAAAGGGCCTGGGACCTGGTAATAATGATAATACTTAACATTGAAATACACTAACATGGTATATACCATATGATATAGATATAGACACAGACATACAGACAGACATGGATACTGATACAGATCAACTCATTTAATCCTCTCAACGGTTCTAGGAGGAACATCGCATTGTCATCTCCATTTTACAGATGTAGGGGCTGAGGTACCAGGAGGTTCAGCGGTTTGTTGAAGCTTATTAGTTAGTGAGATTTGAGTCCAGAGTTTCAGCTGAAACCCTGGCCCTGAGTGGTCTAATATCAAACTTGCCAGGTAGACAAATGAGGCCCCGGGGCACAGAAAGGTTCACCCTGGGTTCCACAGACAGAGTGCTGGCCCCCATGGACTCACAAACATCTATGCTCCCAACCCTTCTTGGGCCTCTCACTTCAAGGGTTACAGGAAATCTCAAGGCCAGCCGTGGTGGCTCATGCCTATAATCCCAGAACTTTGGGAGGCTGAGGTGGGTGGAT